>NC_068450.1:40635801-40935801 GCF_023373465.1 Oncorhynchus keta
TGTTGTCATATCACTCTCGTTAACGGGATTGCAGCCATAAGAAGTTTTTTAACGACATCCCACTTGCTCAGATCCACATGTTCCCACAGTATCTACACTCAATGTTGTTTCTAATACTTGTAAGACTCTGGCCAATTGACTTCAAATTGTGTTATGTTGTTTCTGTCTATAGCAAGATTAGATTTTACATTTTTTATAATAACCCATCAGATTCTTCCATTCGTATCACGCTGGAGAATCATCAGTATTAAAGTAATAGCTTCTTCAATATAAGTGACGAAAATCATATTGTCCAACCACAGGAGGCTGGCTCATAATAATGGCTGAAACGGAGCGAATGTAATGTCACCAAACACATGGAACAGTGGCTTGCAAAAGTATTCACCCCCCTTGGCATTTTTCCTATTTCGTTGCCTTGATGGACAAAAAGCCCAATTTTTAGTCTCATCTGACCAGAGTACCTTCTTCTATATGTTTGGGGAGTCTCCCACATGCCTTTTGGCAAACACCAAACGTGTTTGCTTATTTTTTTTCTTGAAGCAATGGCTTTTTTTCTGGCCACTCTTCCGAAATGCCCAGCTCTGTCTAACGTACGGCTTAAAGTGGTCCTATGGACAGATACTCCAATCTCTGCTGTGGAGCTTTGCAGCTCCTTCAGGGTTGTCTTTGGTTTCTTTGTAGCCTCTCTGAATAATGCCATTCTTGCCCGGTCTGTGAGTTTTGGTGGGCGGCCCTCTCTTGGCAGGTTTGTTGTGGTGCCATATTCCTTCCATTTTTTAATAATGGATTTAATGGTGCTCCAAGGGATGTTCAAAGTTTCAGATATATTTTTAGAACCCAACCCTGATCTGTACTTCTCCACAACTTTGTCCCTGACCTGTTTGGAGAGCTCCTTGGTCTTCATAGTGCCTCTTGCTGAGTGGTGTTGCAGACTCTGGGACCCTTCAGAAGATGTGTGTGTATATATACTGAGATCATATGACAGATCATGTGACACTTAGATTGCACACAGGTGGACTCTTTTTAACTAATTATGTGACTTCTGAAGGTAATTG
The DNA here is from genome assembly GCF_023373465.1 of Oncorhynchus keta. NCBI lineage: Eukaryota > Metazoa > Chordata > Actinopteri > Salmoniformes > Salmonidae > Oncorhynchus > Oncorhynchus keta. Next base: position 40,636,857 of record NC_068450.1, read on the forward strand.
GTTGCACCTGATCTTATTTAGGGGCTTCATTGAAAAGGGGGTGATGCACACACCACTTTTCCATTTAACATTTTGTGAAACAAGTAATTTTTTTATTTCGTGCTTATTTAAGCTAAGGGGCACAATTTTTATGTTTGGAAAAATAACGTTCCCAAAGTAAACAGCCTATTTCTCAGGTCCAGAAACTAGAATATGGATATAATTGACAGATTAGGATAGAAAAATAAAGTTTCCAAAAACTGTCACAAGATTGTCTGGGTATAACAGAACCGATATTGCAGGTGAAAACCTGAGGAAAATCAAACCAGGAAGTGGCTTCTATTTTGAAAGCTCCTTGTTCCATAGCCTGCCTTCACTCCATTTAAAGGGATATCAACCAGATTCTCTTTCCTATTGCTTTCTCAAGTTGTCAACAGTCTTTAGACATAGTTTCAGGATTTTATTTTGAAAAAATGAGCGAGAAAGATAACATCGCGTCAGGTGTTCGCACGAGTTTTGCTTGTGCTACAGAGCTTGGGCAGCCAGTCTTTCCTACTGAAAAAGAGACAGTGCCGGTTAATATATTATCGATTATATATGTTAAAAATAACCTGAGGATTGATTATAAAAAACGTTTGACTGGTTTCTGTGGACATTACGGATACTATTTGGAATTTTCGTCTGCGTTGTCGTGACCGCTCATTTAAAAAAATAACCAGGCATCCTCTACTGACGGGATGAGGTTAATATCCTTCCAGGATACACATGCCCAATTAGAAAGGCCTGCTCGCTGAAGTGTTTCAGGGAGCATTTGACAGTGATGAGTGGAGGTCGCTTGACCGCTGACCCATTACAGATGCAAGCAATGAGGCAGTGATCGAAAACAGCAGAGGTGTATTTAGAGGGCAAGTTGGTTAGGATGATACCTATGAGGGTGCCCGTGTTTATGGATTTGGGGTGGTACCTGGTAGGTTCATTGATAATTTGTGTAAGATTGAGGGCATCAAGCTTAGATGGTAGGATGACTGGGGTGTTAAGCATGTTCCAGTTTACGTCACCTAGCAGCACGAGCTCTGAAGATAGATGGGGGGCAATCAGTTCACATATGGTGTCCAGAGCACAGCTGGGGGCAGAGGGTGGTCTATAGCAGGCGGCAACGGTGAGAGACTTGATTTTAGAGACGTGGATTTTTAAAAGTAGAAGTTCAAATTGTTTGGGTACAGACCTGGATAGTATGACAGAACTCTGTAGGCTATCTCTGCAGTAGATTGCAACACCGCCCCCTTTGGCCATTCTATATTGTCTGAAAATGTTGTAGTTAGGGATGGAGGTTTCAGAGTTTTTGATGGTCTTCCTAAGCCAGGATTCAGACACGGCTAGGACATCCTGGTTGGCAGAATGTGCTAAAGCAGTGAATAAAACAAACTTAAGGAGGAGGTTTCTAATGTTAAAACTTCTTAAGGCTGCAAGCCCTTTAACAGGATCGATATGACAACAGCCAGTGAAATTGCAGGGCGCCAAATTCAAACAACAGAAATCTCATAATTAAAGTTCCTCAAGCACACAAGTATTTCACACCATTTTAAAGATATACTTCTTGTTAATCCCACCAGAGCCCTATTTCAAAATGCTTTACAGCGAAAGCACCACAAACGATTATGTTAGGTCACCGCCAAATCACCGAAAAACACAGCCATTTTTTCAGCCAAAGACAGGAGTCACAAAAGCAGAAAGAGATAAAATGAATCACTAACCTTTGATGATCTTCATCAGACGACACTGATAGGACTTCATGTTACACAATACATACGTTTTGTTCAATGAAGTTCATATTTATATCCAAAAACCTCAGTTTTCAGCGCCATGTTCAGAAAATATCCAGAGAAATTGCAGAGAGCCACATCAAATAACATAAATACTCATCATAAACTTTGATGAAAGATACATGTTTTACATAGAATTAAACATAAATTTGTTCTTAATGCAACCGCTGTGTCAGATTTTAAAAAAGCTTTACGGAAAAAGCAAACCATGCAATAATCTGAGGTTGGCACTCAGAGCCCAATCAAGACAAAAATATTGTGCAGTCAACAGAAGTCAGAAATAACATCATAAATATTCACTTACCATAAGAATGCACTAATGTAATGTCCATAATTTATGTCCAAATAGCTACTTTTGTCACGAAGCACGTTCACTAAAAGCGGATGAAATGTCATGTTCCGTAACAGTCAGTAGAAACATGTCAAACGAAGTATTGAATCAATCTTTAGGATATTTTTACATAAATCTTCAATAATGTTCCAACCGGAGAATTCCTTTTTCTTCAGAAGTGCGATGGAACAGAGCTTGTTCTCACATGAATGCGCATGGTCAGCGCATGTTCAGGTCATGATAGACCTTACTCAATCCACTCTCATTCGGCCCCACTTCACAGGAGAAGCGTTAGACAAGGTTCTAAAGACTGTTGACATCTAGTGGAAGCCGTAGGAAGTGCAAAATGACCCATATCCCACTGTGTATTCGATAGGCGATGAGTTGAAAATCTACATACCTCAGATTTCCCACTTCCTGGTTGGATTTATTTCTCAGGTTTTTGCCTGACACATTAGTTCTGTTATACTCACATACATCATTCAAGCAGTTTTAGAAACTTCAGAGGGTTTTCTATCAAAATATACTAATAATATGCATATATTAGCAACTGGGACTGAGAAGCAGGCAGTTTACTCTGGGCACCTCTGGGCACCTTTTCATCCAAGCTACTCAATACTGCCCCTGCAGGCATAAGAAGTTTTAACATGCATGAAACCAAGGCTATTACGGTTACAGAAGTCATCAAAAGAGAGCGCCTGGGGAATCGGAGTGGAGCTAGGAACTGTAGGGCCTGGATTCACCTCTACATCACCAGAGGAACAGTGGAGGAGTAGGATAAGAGGACAACTAAAAGCTATGAGAATTGGTCATTTAGGACATCCGGAACAGAGAGTAAAAGGAGGTTTCTGGGGGCTATAAAATAGCTTCAAGGTATAATGTACAGACAAAGGTATGGTATGATGTGAATACAGTGGAGGTACAGTGGAGGCATTGAATGATGATGAGAGAGATATTGTCTCTAGAAACATAATTGAAACCAGGTGATGTCATCGCAAGTGTGGGTGGTGGAACTGAAAGGTTGGATAAGGTATAATGAGCAGGGCTAGAGGCTCTACAGTGGAATAAGCCAATAAACACTAACCAGGACAGCAATGGATAAGGCATATTGACATTAAGGAGAGGCATGCTTAGTCGAGTGATCATAAGAGTCCAGTGAGTAGTGAGGTTGGTTGGGGTCATGGCGATTCAGACAGCTAGCCGGGCCATCGGTAGCAAGCTAGGATAGGATGGAGGCATGTTTTTAGCCACCTCGTGCGTTTCCGTCGGTAGATTAGTGGGGTTCCGTGTGGTAGAGGGGATCAATCAAATTGGCAAAATAGATATAGATATTAGTGACCCAAGATAAATTGTCAGATAGACCTATTCAGATAGCAGCCGATAAGACAGCTAACAATTAGCGGTCTGCAGATGGGCGTTCAGGTAACGTTGCGACGTAGGGGCCAGCTGGATAACTAGTCCAGTCGTGAAGGCCCGGTAGAAGATAGTCATTGTATTCTTAAAAAGTATACCTGATGCACTTATCTAGAAAAGTTCTTGAAATATATGGTATATTATTGCTCCCGAGTTGATGTAATAAAAAATATTTAGCACCTTGGGATTGAGAAAAGCACTATTGGCAGATTCAGAATTAGGAAATATATTCCTTTTTTTAAGTGTTTTGATTTAAGCACTTCTCAGTAGTTGGTATTCAGACTTACCATATGCAGGTGCATAATGGACTTTGTAGGTGTGGCTTCCTTGAAAACCCTCCATCTTGCTGGCCAACAGATCTTCTTGTGGAGTTATCATTGGGTAGGGTTTTCAGTACATTTATCTAAAGCCATCCCTTCAAATACGTTATACTTTCATTCGAATTTTCTCAGACTCACTAGAATATATAATCGAGCGAACGGGTTCAGAATAGAGATCAATGAAAGAAAGCCATCTAAATACACAAACAGTCATCTCCTTTTCAGCACCAATTGGTAGATTAAAAATTACTCTGATCTTGTAGACTATTTAAGGTTAGGAAAGAATTTATGAATCATACATAAAACAGTGTTGGAGAGCCTTCACACACAAAATATATTGGTTAATCAAATATACAGTGGCTTGATTCAACTCCAGCAAATTCTGAAACCACAGGCCTTCAATTCCAATTCTGAATAACGATACAACTATTTATACTTCACTGTGGAAAGGAGGCCGAAAGACCTGCAATGTTGACATGCTTTCAGTTTGCTGATATATGACTGGTTTCACATTTGTCTCCAGTGATCATAAGGTAAAATAGATCTAAAACCATTTTCATTTGCATTTACAGTCCCATTATCCAGACATATTACTCATTTACCTAGTGCTTATCAATTTGTAAATTGCAGTGCATGGAGATTGGTGGAGGGAACCGACAGTTTGCTCAACCTTGTTCATGGTTTCCTCGCTCTTGGTGGAATTATGAGGAAATTAAGTCAATGTCAGAATACAGCCTATCTGTAGACACACCCCTGCCACACCTCCATTTCTATCATCTCCACCGCAAACAAATAACTAACTGGTACATGCTTTACCTCATGCTTAAGTTAAAGGTGAGAACACGAGTAGAGAGAATAGTGCATAAGAAGATAATGAAGTTCCATTTACACAACTCTGGTCTGAATTTTCCCCATAAAGAATGATTGACGGATACTGCGTCATTAACTGAGTCAATAAAATGTTTGTTGAGATATTCCCTAATTAAATAAAACAATTCTAAAGAGCATCATTCCAACACCATACTGTAATACTTACTGCCACATCTTCTCACCTGCATTCTGTCTCTTCAGTTCCTCCACCTCACTCTCACTGGCTGTCACCCTGGTCCCCATGGATGACAGTACTGCTGCTGGGATTGTACCAATAAAAACACATGATACATTTTTCATTTCTGCTGGTTAATGTTAACACAACAACATATAAAAAAACAACACTATTTACAGTTGGTCGATATCGATTCACCACTATAGCTACTAAGATTGGGAAAAACTATATTACCTGCATTCTGTCTCATCAGTTCTTCCATCTCTTTCTCACTGTTTGTCAGCTTGGTCCCCGTGGTTGACAGTTCTCTTGCTTGTGCTGGACAACAATAAATAAGTAAAACATTGCAAGGCTGAAGTCTTGGTCATCCTGATGTTCAAAGTTTGGATATTTTTTTATAACCCAACCCTGATCTGTACTTCTCTACAACTTTGTCCCTGACCTGTTTGGAGAGCTCCTTGGTCTTCATGGTGCTGCTTGCTTGGTGGTGTTGCAGACTCTGGGGCCTTTCAGAACAGGTGTATACAGATGAAATCAGAAGTTTACATACACTTAGGTTGGCGTCATTAAAACTATTTTTTTCAACCACTCCACAAATTTCTTGTTAACAAACTATAGTTTTGGCAAGTCGGTTAGGACATTGACTTTGTTCATGACACAAGTAATTTTTCCAACAATTGTTTAAACTATTTCACTTACAATTCACCGTATCACAATTCCAGTGGGTCAGACGTTTATTCCAGAAAATGTAATGGCTTTAGAAGCTTCTGATCGGCTAATTGACATCTTTTGAGTCAATTGGAGGTGTAACTGTGGATGTATTTCAAGGCCTACATTCAGACTCAGTGCCTCTTTGCTTGACATCATGGGAAAATCAAAATAAATCAGCCAAGACCTCAGAAAAAAATAGTAGATCTCCACAAGTCTGGTTCATCCTTGGGAGCAATTTCCAAACGCCTGAAGGTACCACGTTCATCTGTACAAACAATAGTACGCAAGTATAAACACCACGGGACCACGCAGCCGTCATACCGCTCAGGAAAGAGACACGTTCTGATGAATTTAATATGGTGCGAAAAGTGCAAATCAATCCCAGAACAACAGCAAAGGACCTTGTGGAGATGCTGGAGGAAACAGGTACAAAAGTATCTATATCCACAGTAAAACGAGTCCTATGTCGACATAACCTGAAACGCCGCTCAGCAAGGAAGAAGCCACTGCTCCAAAACCGCCAGACTATGGTTTGCAACTGCACATGGAGAAATGTCCTCTAGTCTGATGAAACAAAAATAGAACTGTTTGGCCATAATGACCATCATTATGTTTGGAGGAAAAAGGGGGAGGCTTGCAAGCCGAAGAACACCATCCCAACCATGAAGCACGGGGTGGCATCATCATGCACTTCACGAAATAGATGGCATCATGAGGTAGGAAAATGATGTGGGTATATTGATGCAATATCTGAAGACATCAGTCTGGAAGTTAAAGCTTGGTCGCAAATGGGTCTTCCAAAATAATTCTCTCTACTATTATTCTGACATTTCACATTTTTAAAATAAAGTGGTGATCCTAACTGACCTAAGACAGGGACTGTTTACAAGGATTAAATGTCAGGAATTGTGAAAAACTGAGTTTAACTTGTTATGGCTGAAATCCCAATATCCGGATCGATATGACAACTACCAGTGAAAATAGAGGGCGCCAAATTCAAACCACAGAAATCACAAAATTACAATTCCTAAAATATACATGTCTGATATCATTTTGAAGGTAATCTTGTTGTTCATCCCACCAAAGTGTCCGATTTCAATTAGGCTTTTCAGCGAAAGCACTACAAATGATTATGTTAGGTCTCCACCAAACCACAATAAGCACAGCCATTTTCCAGCGAATTATCTTCATCAGATGACACTCATAGAACTTCAAGTTACACAATACATGCATGTTTTGTTTGATAAAGTTCATATTTATATAAAAAAATCTGAGTTTACATTGGCTTATTAGATTCACTAGTTCCAAAAACATCAAGTGATTTTGCATAGCCACATCGTTTCAACAGAAATACTCATCATAAATGTCGATGATAATACAAGTTATACACATGGACTTATATATATACCTCTCCTTAATGCAACCGCTGTGTCAGATTTTTTACAAAGTTTACGGAAAAAGCAACACATGCAATAATCTGAGACGGCGCTCAGAACAGAAGCCAAACTAGCCGCCATGTTGGAGTCAACAGAAACCAGAAAATACATGATAAATGTTTCCTTACCTTTGATGAACTTCATCAGAATGCAGTCCTAAAAAACACAGGTCCACAATAAATGCTTGATTTGTTCGAAAATGTCTGTTATTTATGTCCAATTAGCTACTTTGGTTAGCACGTTTTGTAAACAATTCCAAAGTCACAATAATCTCCATAATCTCCATAATTCCGTAACAGTTAGTAGAAACATGTCAAACGATGTACTGAATCAATCTTTAGAATGTTGTTTACATATATCTTGAATAACGTTCCATCCGGAGAATTGGAATGACTTCAGATGACCGGTGGAACGCAAGTCCTTCCCCTGTGAACGCACATAGTGAATGCATGGTCAACTTGTGGCAGTGGTGACTATTTCCTGTGTCATTTGACCCCCCTTCACATTAGTCATCAGACAAAGTTCTATTGACTGTTGACATCTAGTGGAAGGCGTAGGGAGTGAAAACTCATCCATATCTCGCTGTAATTTCAATGAGAGCTTGGTTGATAATCTGCCACCTCAGAAAAAACAGGAAGTGGAATTTCTCTGGTTTTAGCCTGCTATGTGAGTTCTGTTATACTCACAGACATAATTCAAACAGTTTTAGAAACTTCAGTGTTTTCTATCCAATACTACTAATAATATGTAACTCTGTGTGTACTCCATGTGTAACTCTGTGTTGTTGTATGTGTTGAATTGCTACGCTTTATCTTGGCCAGGTCGCAGTTGCAAATGAGAACTTGTTCTCAACTAGCCTACCTGGTTAAATAAAGGTGGGGGGAAAAATGCAAATATTAGCAACTATGACTGAGGAGCTGGCCATTTACAATGGGCACCTTTTCATCCAAGCTACTCAATACTGCCCCTGCAGTCATAAAAAGTTAATGTATTTGGCTAAGGTGTATGTAAACTTCCGACTTCAACTGTATGAAAGACACATTCAGGCATTGTGAGATCTGGCATGCGTGTGCAAAGTGTATTTATTGACTATACATTTTGTTTATTCCATGTGTAACTCTGTGTTGTTGTATGTGTCGAATTGCTACGCTTTATCTTGGCCAGGTGACAGTTGAAAATGAGTACTTGTTCTCAACTAGCCTACCTGGTTAAATAAACATAAAATAAATAAAATAAATAAAGAAGTTTTCAGCCTGGAACACATTGTTTGATAGAGGGGAGGGAGCCTGTTGAAGGGTAGTGATGTACATGTAATGACATAAATAAAAAGGTTGACTTAGATACTATTCAGTAGCTATGTTTACATTAACTTCATTTGTAGACAGTTAGAAAGTTTATATGGAAAATAGATGCAACAATTGTCTGCTACGGTGTATTTTCATTGTATTGATAAAAACAGCTGGATATAATGACACACCATTTTTTTTAAATCAAAAAACCTAGTGTTGATTACAAATTAAGCATTTAAAGTGCTTCCATTGTCCATTTAGGCAAATTGTGCATGAATAAATTGGTAACAGCCTATAGCTCTCCCACCGATATGTATCATGTAGCCCGCAAGGATACAGTGCAAAAATGTATTTGCCATATTCAAATAAGGTTCATGTGCCAACTTATCGCCACGGTTTCTTGCCATGGTGATACTTGCACTCCTGTCGATCTGAAATAATTGGATGGTGAAACTTGCATCAAAGCAACATTCAGCCATTCTTGTGTTTTGCCATGATGAAATATGATTTAGCAAGCTTTAGGCCTTCAGAATTAAATATGGAGCAAAGCTTAGATGTTAAGTGATGACGTCACGAGAAATCCCCCTGTCGAACAGATTCAAATGTTGCCGAGCTTCAGAACATTTCTCCTACAGCTACCGTTGTCGTTAAAAGTCGCAATGTTTTCTGCTGCGATATTGTTTTTGTCAAATAAAACTGCCGTTTTTGTCCCGCCCCGCTCAGTTTTATCATTGGAATGTGATACAAAAAAAAGCAAGGGAGTACTTTAGGACCAAGCGGACGCCTCGGAGCAGTCGGGTAGGCAGATTTATGTCCGCCCTACTTCTAAAACCAAAGTTGCGCCCCTGCATATTGTAGACTACTTGTGTGTGTGTGTCAGAATGCCATCCAGGTATAAAGACTGATATGCCACCTTCATTATCTTCATTTAACCTTCACATTTCTAGTTATAGACTACTTATCAAATGGAACCTGTTTCTCTACATCTGTGAGAGCAGAGGACGACGTTTTCCAATTCCAAATCGGCACTTACGCACCCGTGCATTTGTAGATGTTCCCAATGCATGTAGAATAAAATGGTTTTTTTATGTCGCTTTAATCTCATCAAATCAAAATCAAATCAAATTTATTTATATAGCCCTTTGTACATCAGCTGATATCTCAAAGTGCTGTACAGAAACCCAGCCTAAAACCCCAAACAGCAAACAATGCAGGTGTAAAAGCACGGTGGCTAGGAAAAACTCCCTAGAAAGGCCAAAACCTAGGAAGAAACCTAGAGAGGAACCGGGCTATGTGGGGTGGCCAGTCCTCTTCTGGCTGTGCCGGGTAGAGATTATAACAGAACATGACCAAGATGTTCAAATGTTCATAAATGACCAGCATGGTCGAATAATAATAAGGCAGAACAGTTGAAACTGGAGCAGCAGCACAGTCAGGTGGACTGGGGACAGCAAGGAGCCATCATGTCAGGTAGTCCTGGGGCACGGTCCTAGGGCTCAGGTCCTCCGAGAGAGAGAAAGAAAGAGAGAATTAGAGAGAGCATATGTGGGGTGGCCAGTCCTCTTCTGGCTGGGCCGGGTGGAGATTATAACAGAACGTGGCCAAGATGTTCAAATGTTCATAAATGACCAGCATGGTTGAATAATAGTAAGGCAGAACAGTTGAAACTGGAGCAGGAGCATGGCCAGGTGGACTGGGGACAGCAAGGAGTCCTCATGTCAGGTAGTCCTGGGACATGGTCCTAGGGCCCAGGCCAGTTGAAACTGGAGCAGCAGCATGGCCAGGTGGACTGGGGACAGCAAGGAGTCATCATGTCAGGTAGTCCTGGGGCATGGTCCTAGGGCTCAGGTCCTCCGAGAGAGAGAAAGAAAGAGAGAAGGAGAGAATTAGAGAACGCACACTTAGATTCACACAGGACACCGAATAGGACAGGAGAAGTACTCCAGATATAACAAACTGACCCTAGCCCCCCGACACATAAACTACTGCAGCATAAATACTGGAGGCTGAGACATGTCCCTGTTTAGGCACACTTCAAATAAAGTGTTACCAATGTGTCATTGGCCAAATGTCCCAAAAAACAACTTCATCCACACAAAATGTAAATTATTAAATGTTTAATGGAAACCTCTCTTCACAACAACAATAAATCGGAAAAGTTGTACCGACAAATTGCATGATTGTAGCAAAAAATTATGTCCTCAAGCTTTCCTAGTCTTGAAGACCCAGGATCAAGAGCACAATGTCTGAGGATGATGTCCCATTCTCTTGGACGTTTAATGAATTTAACTGCGTCTTGGAACACATACAGCAATGTACTGTATATGTGATTAGAGCAGAATAATAATTAGGTATTGGTTATTGTAAAACAAAAAAGCTGGAATATAAAACAAAGTATTACAACTGATATGATGAGGATGTTGCAATCCAAGACCTAGGCTTGGAAATGGTCAACCAAATTCTACAACAATACAAAAGTGGACAGTTGACACTTGGGGCTTAAAATGCCGGAGGGAATTGTGTTCCTGTTTAGCTAGGGTTACAAGTGGATACGGTAGTGACGTCACCTGTGATGTGTGTCCCATTTATGAATAGTCATCTCTGTTCCAACTGACTAAACTGCAGCATTTGTACATTGTGGGAGGCAACCTGTCTGTATAGACTACAAGCTTCCAGTGAAGAGATACACAACTTCCTCTAGGATTATGGCTGAACTATGACTCTTTTAGCCTCTCCAAGAGGCTCAAATCTGGATGTCTCTAAACATGCCGATTGATGCTCAATTCTTACTTCTCGGTCTCCATCTCCATTCAATTGTCATATTTTGGCTCAGGCTTTTTATTAAGTCTTAATAGAGCACGTTATGGTGTAAGGAGAGCAAGACATTCAATCAATTGCCTCTTTGGTCTCTGAGTGAATTCTAAGTGCACGTCAAGCCCACAGCCAGGTGCCATAAAAGCAGACCATGCAGGCACATTTAGCCAAAGGTCAATTATGTAATATTCCCTTTTATGAAATAGAGGGCAGTCAGAAAACACAATCTGGCAGGCAATAATATCTTTATCTTCAATAGACTTGTGAGCACAAGTTCTTTAATGAAATTCAAACTCTTCAAGGAGGGCCGATTGCCGACATGTAATGTTACATTAAAATCTCACTTATCTCAATGGTCTAGTTTAATAAAACAATGAAAATAGACTTAGTGTTTGATTATTAACCTGGGGTTAAAGGGTAATTAAGTAATTTAATTTTCTTTGAAAACAAAATTAAAGATTAAAGATTGAGATTTCATAAAGCAGTAGCAATGGCTCTTTCTTTCCCCCAACGCAGTTCTACAAAGCTTTGAGCGCTCTCCAAGTCTCCAAGTCCAGAAGTCAATATCACATAGCACAAAATTTCAGTCACTGGTTAATAACATTTTCCATTATATTTCAAGATCGAAAAATATAACATAACATAATGTCGTGGACCGAGCTAGCCATAAACGTCCCTTAACGCTCAAAAGACATTCAGTGGCTGCAGCATAGCGTATTCGACTGAATTATTAGCTAATAAATATTTGAGAAATTATGAATAATAAGCATATGTTTTTACCTGATAATAGACTAATGACGATATAACTTCCAATACCGAGCTAGTAACGTTAAGTAGCCTAGGTTAACTTAGCTGACCTTCAATTGAGACATTTTTACAACTCATTTCAAACTCTGAAAATGAATACATGTGCAAATGTTACCAAACATGATAATAATAGGTCTGCATTACGGTAGGCAGCTAATTGTTAAATGACACTTTCCATCCTTACATTGGAAGGTCACGGTCTCTGCGCTGATCGCCTGTGAGTGAGACAACGCTAGCTAGCCAATGGGAGCGTAGTAGAACGACCCTCTGAATAGCAGGACATGGTTTTGGCTTAACTGCGTTGGGGAAAAAGAAAGACGCAGTAGGAATATACATTGACATTTAGCCCTAATTAATTTAACTGGCTCTTGGGACACATACAGAAATGTACTGTATATGTGATTAGATCAGAATAATAATTAGGTATTAGTCATTGTAAAACAAAAAGAACTGGAATATGAAACTGATATGATGAGGATGTTGCAATCCAAGACCAAGGCTTTGAAATGGTCAACCAAATTCTACAACAATACAAACGTGGAGAGTTGACACTCACGCCAGTACCTTAATTAATAGTTAAGAGTATCACCACAAGCGTAATAGAACAGACAACAGTATTCATGAATCTTTCTGGTCGGAGCATGTAGATCTCATTACAGATGAAAACAGAGATAACGCACCTCATTAGCATGTAGACCCATCTGCCTTAATGTGCTGAGCTAACAGGTGTTAGCATGGTTGTGTCTCAAATGGCACCCTATTCCCTACATTTGGAATAAGATGCCATCTGGGATGCAGCCCATATCTTAGCAGAGTAATATCATTTTGATACTGGGAGGCACTACACCTTGACTAAGCTGCGCAAAAGGATGTGTGCCCATGCATAAACAGAGTTAAGAGCTGTGTCTGTAATTGGATATGTAAAGATAGATTTCAGATTTTGGATTATTGTAGGCAAAGCTATCCACAATTGAAATACCTTTGAGAAGTTCTTCCTGGAGAGCAACCCAAAGATTGAATCTGTATTCATATATAGTTCATGTAACTTTAGTATGAGTTCAGTCAACTATACCTTTAGCATATTCTCTAATTAATTATGGCAGAATTCATTATAAAAACAAATTTTTGATAAGGATTGTGACAAAAGGAAAGGTGTTCTATTTTGTATAGTGGTGCTAATATAATATCCAGGATATCTTCTCATCATGACTGTGATGCTATGCATTTGTGTGCATATGAACATTATACATGATTCACACTGCTTGGTTAAAACATTAAATATGAAATACACTTTCTAATGTATTCATTCATACTTACTGTATGTGATTTGCACTCGGTTTCATTAGCCTTTTGCCACCTCAGTGTCGGCAGGCTTTGGAGAAAACCCGATAGCTTTACCCAACAAGCAGCGACAAAAGTAGGACACAAAAGCAGGGAACTTTGAGAACTGATGGTTCAGGGAAATTTTATTTTGAAGGTTTTCCAATGATCTGAGACTATCAAACAGTGTCTTCAACCAGTGACTACTGTAGTTATTCTTACATAAATTAGCCACATATGTGAAGACCTATAAGTACTTTTGTTTAAATAGTGGCTAAGGCCATAATAACTATAACTGCAAATGCAATCCATACACGGCACAGATTTGAAACAAAATGTCAGGTTTATAAAATGTGATTTGTCTGCTATGGCCATCTTGGTGAGATTTTGTATGAGCTGTCTAGTAAAGTATATTAAATTACATTTCATTATCTATTCCCATCTTCCCTGTTATGCTGGATCGTGTTGGGCTTTGGCTGCTACTCTGGTCATAATAATCCTCCCATTTATGCACTTTAGCCAGCATCCGCATAACGGTTGTTTTGGCGGTGTCAGAGGTGGAGCTGCTTTAGGGCCGTCAAATCCACAAGCGTCTCCTGGCATTATACCTTAAGCCAGCAGGTTCCCAAACTATGGGTTGCGACCTGATTTGAAAATGTCTAAAATCCTAAAGAAAAAAAACACAATACCCCCAAAAATATATGATAGCATTTTGTCTTTGAATCTCAAAATCATTGTAGTGTGGCTAACCTTAAAAACCAGCAAATGCTCTCCAAATGGACGTTAGCTGTGAGGGCCGAGATGACCATGAATTGACTTTTGTTCACTATACATGTCGGGGGGTTTACGAGGACATATTGCCCTGTCTCATTTTTCCCAAGCATTAAACAGCACAGGGGATGTTCATTGTGAAATTGCTGAAAAACAGATTCCATAAGGGATCGAATGGTGGGCTTTTGCACAGATGGCAGAGCAGTGGGCAGGCCTCTTCACTCTAGTTATGAATGTGTCTCCCTCTGCCATATAGACACATTGCATATATGATACACGAGAACAAATGGCAGGAAAAGAGCTGAGCACAGAACTCTGAGATACACTGCAGCAGGTAACTTTGATTGTAAACTACATCAAACCACATCCACTGTGCACACCTGTTCACTAAACTATGTGGAGATATGGGATCTGATCATGACAATGTTCTATTTCACACCAAGGCTTGGTGGTTATTGAGGGGGAGTGTTGGAAAGATTTTTCGCATTGAGAGAGAAATTGGCGTCATTCACTATGGATGTAAAAAAAATACTGAATTGGTTGATTTTCTGTGTCATGAAAAGAAAATGTGTGTCCTTGCCTATGTAACAGGCATATTTGGGAAACTGAACGAACTAAACGCAAGCATGCAGGGGAAATACAAAAACATTCTACAGATGAGTGACCGAATCAGTGGATTCAGAGGAAAGAATTCTAATTTGGAGTGAACCATGCCCCCTTCCCTCGGCTGTGCATATTTCTAACACAAGAGTGATGACTGCTCACCTCCAACGCTCGGAAGAGCAATTTGGGACCTACTTCCCAATCCGTTTGACTGTGATCCTGGCTCAGATGACATGCCGGTAAGTGAAATCAAACAGCTGATCGAGCGGTCAGGTGACCGAATGCTTCAGACAACACATTCACTGGTCATTACGTAAGAGTTTTTTTTTTTTTTTTTTTTTTTTTTTTTTTGATTCAAAGGGAATACTTTGCTGTCCCCCTCTGAGCATTAACGCTGCGCTCAAAACAACTGGGAACTCGGAACTGGGAACTCTGAAATCTCAGATTAAGTGCGTTCAAGACAACTGGGAACTTGGGAAAAAATGAGCTCCGACTGGGAAAAATCTTTTTGAACTTGGAATTCCAACTCAGGAACTCGGGCCTCTTTCTAGAGCTCCGAATCCCCGACCTGAAGATCACTGACGTCATGATTCCCAGTGTCTTGGAAGCACCATAAAACTCAAGGTCTTCGCCAGCTCATATCTGTGTGAAGCTGGATTCAGTGTTCTCCTCTGCATTAAAACAAAATATCGATCCAGGTTGGATGTGCCAGCAGAGATGAGGTGTGCATTGTCAACCATGCCCCCTGACTTTGAGAAGCTCCGACGCAACATACATCAACTACACCCATCTCATTAGTGAGATAAGAAACATTATGTCAGACTAATTTGCAATTGACTGTCATAGCCCCACATTAAAAGTATGTGATGGTGAGTTGAGAAGACAATCAGAAATACTGTTTTAACGTTTTTCAATTGACTGCCATAGCCTCCAATAAAAATACATAATTATTTTCACATATTTGGGGTCAAGATCATTTTCTGATATCTTTATGGGGTCGTGGGCCCAAAAAGTATGGGAACACCTGTCTTAAGTGGACATTGTCATTGGCTGCACAGAGTCGTATTAAGAGAAACCCCATGCGGCTGCATGGTTCCCATGCAACCTTGTAATATACAACTCGATTAGGCTGAGCGTCATTATTTCTATATAGCCATTGCCTACACATTCTTGTTGGAAACTTCTAAGAAAATTGTGATGGGTGTGGCTTTGACAGCTCCAAAGCACTTACACCTCTGACACTGCCAAAACATCAGCTATGCGGGTGTTAGCAATTGCCGGTTAACGCTTGATCTGATTGAATCTAGGCCTAACTGTTTTAATCAAGTCAGAGCATCTGCCGTATTTAATGCCGTATTTAATGTTAAAATCATAATGATGAGCAACAATGTGGACAACAGGTTTGTAGAATGGTTGAACCAGATGTTTCTTCACAAGGTCAAACATTTGTAATTTAGCATGTACTGTAGATTAATTAGGCATTTACAATATGAAGGAATTAGCTGTTATATTAATATTCAAAACTGTATAATGGAATCATTAAAATATATCGTCTTAGGCCACTTTTGGACCTAGTTCATACTCACGCAAAAAAAAGATGGAGCCGTGCTGGATGGCCGCCGTTTTGCAAACTCTGACCCAACTTTGTTATTTTGTCATACTTTTATATATTTTTTAAACCTTATTTTCACAAAATGTATCCGCTATTACTTCTTACAACCGACAAATACTTTTGAACATCAAAAGTTACTTACCTACATTTTGGTACCCAAGAGGAAACACCAACGTTACAGAGGGAAGAGAGGGGAGATCTTGGTGAGATTAAGGCGAGGGTGGGAGAACCGGCCACCTCTTCCCTCCAATCTACTGGCCAATTTAGTCACTTGACAATAAGATGGATGACCTCCAATCGCGGATTTACTACCAACTGGACTCTCGAAACGGCAATATTCTCTGTTTTTTGAAACATGGGTCTCAGACAAGATACCCCCCATTGCTATCCAACTCGATGGATCCTCCATCCATCGTGTGGACAGGACAGTGGAGTTGGGGAAATCTCTTCATCAACGCCAACTTGTGTGCTGACTCGAGCACATTGGAAGTGTCAAGCCATTGTTCACTGGTCTTGGAATTCCTGATGGTCAAATGCCGACCATTTTACCTCTCGAGGGAGATTTCAGCTGTTATCGTGACTGGTGTACACATTCCACCTCAGGACAAGAAAAATAACAAGCTGGCGTTTAACAAACTGTACGAGGCTATAAACAAACAAGAAAACGTACATCCAGAGGCTGCTTTTCTGGTTGCCGGAAATTTTCATTCCGCTTCATTAAGACACGAGATTCCCAACTTCCACCAATGATTGGATACCATGAAATTGGGGTAAAAGTGGTCTAGGACCGAGCTCATCTACATTATTGTCCAGAGACTGAACATTATTGAGTAATATACTCGGAAGCAGTGGATGATGTGCCCGCCTCCTGAGTAGGACTAGAAGTCCACTCCGAATACCTCTGCTCCACCGGCGGTGTTTTGGAGCAGCCTCTGGGATAAGTTAAATTGCCCTGGGGGGTACAAAAAAAGGATCCAATTGGAATGTCGTATTCCTGGTAGTAATGCTGGTGAGTTACCACTGCTCTGATGTACACAAGTTATATCCGGCTGGATGTAATAACACAAAAAACGTTCTGGGCTAATGATGTAAGAAATAACAAACAAAAAAAACGAAATACTGCGAAGTTGCTTAGGATCTAGAAGCAGAGCTGCCATGTCTATCGGCGCCATCTTACTATATATACATACAGTTGAAGTCGGAAGTTTACATGCACCTTAGCCAAATACATTTAAACTCAGTTTTTCACAATTTTTGACATTTAATCCTAGCAAAAATTCCCTGTCTTAGTTCAGTTAGGATCACAACTTTATTTTAAGAATGTGAAATGTCAGAGTAATAGTAGAGTGTGATTTATTTCAGCTTTTATTTCTTTCATCACATTCCCAGTGGGTCAGAAGTTTACATATACTCAATTAGAATTTGGTAGCATTGCCTTTAAATTGTTTAACTTGGGTCAAACATTTCGGGTAGCCTTCCACAAGCTTCCCACAATAAGTTGGGTGAATTTTGGCCCATTCCTCCATACAGAGCTGGTGTCACTGAGTCAGGTTTGTAAGGCCTCCTTGCTCACACACGCTTTTTCAGTTCTGCCCACACATTTTCTGATGAGGTTAGGGCTTTGTGATGGCCACTCCAATACTGTGACTTTGTTGTACTTCAGCAATTTTGCCCCAACTTTGGAAGAATGCTTGGGGTCATTGGCCATTTGGAATACACATTTGCGCCCAAGCTTTAACTTCCTGACTGATGTCTTGAGATGTTGCTTCAATATTGTTCTGCGATTGATTTGCACTTTTCTCACCAAAGTACGTTCATCTCTAGGAGACAGAATGTGTCTCCTATCCTGAGCGGTATGATGGCTGTGTGGTGCCATGTTGTTTATACTTGCGTACTATTGTTTGTACAGATGATCATGCTACCTTTCCCCCTTCTGATGACCAGGTGGCGAATCGCATCTCTGCATGTCTGGCAGACATATCAGTGTGGATGACGGATCACCACCTCAAGCTGAACCTCGGCAAGACGGAGCTGCTCTTCCTCCCGGGGAAGGACTGTCCGTTCCATGATCTCGCCATCACGGTTGACAACTCCATTGTGTCCTCCTCCCAGAGCGCTAAGAACTTGGCGTGATCCTGGACAACACCCTGTCGTTCTCAACTAACATCAAGGCGGTGGCCCGTTCCTGTAGGTTCATGCTCTACAACATCCGCAGAGTACGACCCTGCCTCACACAGGAAGCGGCGCAGGTCCTAATCCAGGCACTTGTCATCTCCCGTCTGGATTACTGCAACTCGCTGTTGGCTGGACTCCCTGCCTGTGCCATTAAACCCCTACAACTCATCCAGAACGCCGCAGCCCGTCTGGTGTTCAACCTTCCCAAGTTCTCTCACGTCACCCTGTCAGAAGCTTCTAAAGCCATTACATCATTTTCTGGAATTTTCCAAGCTGTTTAAAGGCACAGTCAATTTAGTGTATGTAAACTTCTAACCCACTGGAATTGTGATACAGTGAATTAGAAGTGGAATAATCTGTCCGTAAACAATTGTTGTAAAAATGTATTGTGTCATGCACAAAGTAGATGTCCTAACCTACTTGCCAAAACTATAGTTTGCTAACAAGAAATGAGTGGAGTGGTTGAAAAACAAGTTTTAATGACTCCAACCTAAGTGTATGTGTATAGAGTATATGTTCTCAGAGTATATGTTCTTCATGGTCATCTTCAAACTCTTCTTGTCCCAGTCTGTCATCCCCAAATATTTTAAGATGAACACCAACAGGAATGTTCTCAAGACTTCATACCACAATGACTACCACCCTGTAGCACTCATATCTGTAATTTATTTGTATTTATTTATTTTACCAGATAAGTTGAATGAGAATTTTCAACAACCTGGGGAATATTTACAGGGGAGAGGATGAATGAGCCAATTGGGGATGATTAGGTGACCGTGATGGTATTACACCAGATTGGGAATTTAGCCTGCACCCCGGGGTTGACATCGGAGTTAACACCTCTACTCTTACGATAAGTGCCACAGGATCTTTAGTGAACACAGAGAGTCAGGACACCCGTTTAACGTCCCATCTAAAAGACGGCACCCTACACAGGAAAATATCCCCAATCACTGCCCTGGGGCATTGGGATACTTTTTTAGACCAGAGGAAATGGTGCATCCAGCAACACTTCCATCAGCATCTGGTCTCCTAGCCTTGGCCAACCCTGCTTCAGATGCAAGCCAGCAGTGGGATGCAGGGTGGTATGCTACTGGTTATCATGAAGTGCATTAAGAGGCTGGTTATGGCACACATCAACTCCATCATCCCAGACACCCTAGATGACCCACTCCAATTTGCATATCGCCCCAACAGATCCATAGACGACGCAATCTCAATTGCACTCCACACTGCCCTCACTTACCTAAGTAAGAGGAACAACTATGTGAGAATGCTGTTCATTGACTACAGCTCAGCGTTGTCAAAATCACTGTTTGTTATGGCAATAGCACCGTCCTCGATCACATGGCGCTACAGAGGGTGGTGCAGACAGCCCAGTACATCACGGGCCGAGCCCCCTGCCATCCAGGACCTCTATATCAGGTGGTGCGAAAGGAAGGATGGAAAATCGTTAAAGATTCCACCCACCCAAACCATAGACTGTTCTCTCTGCATGGCAACCGGTTTCAGTGCATCAAGTCTGACACCAACAGGCCCCTGAACACCTTCTATCCCCAAGCAATAAGACGGATAAATAGCTAACTAAATGGCTGAGTTGACCCTTGTATTTTATTCTTATTTTTGTCTCTATGCACATACATTTATACTGACTCTACACACACGCACCCACACTCACATACAATCATTATATATGCTGCTGCTACTCTGTTTATAATATATCCTGATGCCTAGTCACCTTATCCCTATACAAATCTACCTCTATCTATCCAGTATTCCTGCACTTTGTAAATATACTACTCGAACTGACCCTGTATATAGTATGCTTACTTACTTTATCATATTCTTCTTATTTCTTATTTTCATATCTCGTGTGTTTTTATTCTACTTTGTTATTTATTTTTGTATTACATTGTTATTAAATAAAGGTTAAATAAAAAAATAAAAAAAGATTGATTACTCTATTGTTGGGGTTAGAGCTGGCAAGAAAGGCATTTCACTGTACAAGTGACTGTGCAAGTAACTGTGCAAGTGACATTAAAACTTGAAACTTGACTGGTTGGGCAGCGAGGGATCCTCCTACAGTCTAGACAATAACTTATTACTCACCACAGATTGTTTGTTTGTTTATTGCCTCATTGCTTTCTCTCTGGTTAACACTGTATATACTGACCTTAATGGTTTGAGTTCCAACTTCCAAGCTGATTGTTATACAATACCCGCCATCTAGAGGCAAGAAAAAATGTAAAGTTTTTATTTATTTTTTAAACGGTTGCTTTTCTGTGGAACATTCATGGCCTGCCGTTGCAGGGACAAATACATCTACAACTGGAGGCAGCCAGCCCATAATTGAGTGAGTTATTAAAAGAAACCATAAGTTGACTGCAACAAAAGGTTCCAATATGGCAACTTGCCGCCTAGAGGTCAACAATTTCATGAATAATGTGACATTTTTTAAGGAATTTTCATTAGAGATTCATGAAAGAGAACCACCTCAACCTGATTGTGTTCTAGATTTATGCTTTACCTTAGACAAGAACGGGAGTAAAACCTCATATTTGTGGAGGACGTCAACAAATAAATTGTAATTCTGCCGCTTGCACTCGGCCGGCATTCGGATCGTTTATTGACACTGTTCCAAAATGTGGCAACTGTGTCTTCAGGAAGAAATACATTTATGGGGTGCTGTGTGGAATTGGGCTCGCTAGGGCATCCCATACTAGCTGTAACGAGAATATTTATTAGTATGCTCTGTGTCAGAAGATTACATAAAAAATGCAAATGCTGAACACTGCATATATAGCCTACACACAGTGTTGTTGATATGATCCCCTGGGTGAGCCCTGTATACTTATACTTAATGGAGCATGAAGAACAGCAGAGTGAGGCAAAAAAACATGGGGTGAATTTGTTTTTAAATAGCACAAAAATAAATGAATATCCCCCAGTTTTCAATTGATTTTGTAGCCTAAAGAAATTGGAGCAGTTCGGCAGTATCTCAGTATCTCAGTGCCTTTAGTTCCTGAAGTGTCCCTCGTGCATTACAGGCGTGCAATTGGTTTTAGGGAAGACATACAGTGCCTTTAGAAAGTATTCACACCACTTGACTTTTTCCACATTTTGTTGTGTTACAGTCTGAATTTATAATGATTTAAAGTGAGTTTTTATTTGTCACAGACATTGAATATCCGTTTCAGCAGGGTGAAGTTATTAATTACACTTTGGATGATGTATCAATATACTCAGTCACTACAAAGATGCAGGCGTCCTTCCTAACTCCATTGCCTGAGAGGAAGGAAACTGCTCAGAGATTTCACCATGAGGCCATTGGCGACTTGGAAACAGTTACAGTTTGATAGCTCAGATAGGAGAATAAGTAGGATGGATCAGCAACATTGAAGTTACTCCACAATACTAACCTAATTGACAGAGTGAAAAGAAGGACGCATGTAAAGAATAAAAAATATTCCATAACATGTGTCCTGTTTGTATTCAGGACAAAAAGTGAATTGCTTTGCCACATTTTTTGCAGTATTTCTTTAGTGTCTTGTTGAAAATTGTAATGTACAACACATTACTGAGTACCACTGTCCATATTTTTTAACCTCTCTGGGACATGTGGGACGATAGCGTCCCACCTCGCCAACAGCCAGTGAAAGTGCAGGGCGCCAAATTCAAAACAACAAAAATGTCATAATTAAGCAAACAAGTATTTTACACCATTTTAAAGATAACATTTTCGTTAATCCAGCCACAGTGTCTGATTTCAAAAATGCTTTACAGCGAAAGCACCACAAACGATTATGTTAGGTCACCACCAAATCACAGAAAAACAGCCATTTTTCCAGCCAAAGAGGGGAGTCACAAAAAGCACAAAGAGGTAAAATGAATCACTAACCTTTGATGATCTTCATCAGATGACACTGATAGTAATTCATGTTTCACAATACATGTATGTTTTGTTCACTAAAGTGCATATTTATATAAAATAATCTCATTATACATTGTCACATTACGTTCAGTAGTTCTGAAACATGCGGTGATTGTGCAGAGAGTCACATCTATTTACAGAAATACTCATTATAAATATTAATGAAAATACAACTTTATACATGGAATTAGAGATATACTTCTATTTAATGCAACCGCTGTGACAGATTTTTTAAAAACTTTATGGAAAAGCAAACCATGCAGTAATCTGAGTACATCTTTCAGACAACAGGGCAGCCAAAACGATATCTGCCATATTGGGTAGTCAACATTAGTCATAAATAGCATTATAAATATTCACTTACCTTTGATGATCTTCATCAGAATGCACTCCCAGGAATTGCAGTTCCACAATAAACGTTTGATTTGTTCGATAATGTCCATCATTATGTCCAAATAGCTTCTTTTGTTAGGGCGTTTGGTAAACAAATCCAAAAGCGCGTTCAGGTCCTGCCGAAGGTCGGACTAAAAGTTCAAAAAGTTCCGTTACAGCCCGTAGAAACTTGTCAAACTAAGTATAGAATCAATCTTTAGGATGTTTTTTTAACATAAATCATCAATAAGGTTCCAACCGGAGAATTCCATTGTCTGTAGAAAAGCAATGGAACGAGAGCTAACTCTCTCATGACCGCGCCTCAGAGCCTGTGGCAATCTGCCAGACACCTGGCTCAAACAGCCCTTATGAGCACCCACTTCACAGTAGAATCCTCAAACAAAGTTCTAAAGACTGTTGACATCTAGTGGAATCCGTAGGAAGTGCAACATAACCAATATCCCACTGTATCTACAATTAGGGGCCGAGTTTTAATAAACTACAAGCCTCAGATTTCCCACTTTCTGGTTGGATTTTTCTCAGGTTTTCTCCTGCCATATGAGTTCTGTTATACTCACAGACATCATTCAAACAGTTTTAGAAACGTCAGAGTGTTTTCTATCCAATACTACTATACTATGCATATATTAGCATCTTGGACAGAGAAGCAGGCAGTTTACTCTGGGCACCTTATTCATCCAAGGTACTCAATACTGCCCCCCCCTGTCACCAATACGTTTTAAAGCCTAGTGGTGGCTGCATAATGTTATGGGTATGCTTGTAATCGTAAGGACTGGGGAGTTTTTCAGAATAAAAAATAAACAGAATGTAGCTGAGCACAAGCAACATCCTTGACGGAAACCTGGTTCAGTCTGCTTTCCAACTTACACTGAGAGATGAATTCACCTTTCAGCAGGACGATAGTCTAAAACACAAGGCCAAATCTACATTGGAGTTGCTTACGAAGAAGACAGTGTATTTTTCTGAGTGGCCGAGTTACAGTTTTGACTTAAATCTACTTGAAAATCTATGGCAACACCTAAAAATGGTTGTCTAGTAATGACCAACACCCAATTTGACAGAGATTGAAGAATTGTGAAAACAATCATGGGAAATGTTGCACTATCCAGGTGTGGAAAACTCTTAGATACTTACCAGATGTGATCACTGCCAAAGGTGCTTCTACAAAGTATTGAAAAAGGGTGAATTTTAAAAAGTATGAATACTTATGTAAATCAGATATTTCTAAAACATGTTTTCACTTTTGTTTTTATTGTGTGTAGATGGGTGAGTAAAAATATCTATTTAATAAATGTTGAATTCAGGTTGTAATACAGCATGTGCAATAAGTCAAGAAGTGAGAGAACTTTTTGAAGGCACTGTAACTACTGGGGCTTGTGTTTTAATGACACAGACATGTACTGGTGTATGTATTAGTAGTTACTTCTTCAGGAAGGATGTAGTAGAATCTATATGTACATCCCAAACCATTCATTTGTATTATATGGCCACCAATTTGAGGATACAGTCAACAAACTACAATATGATTGGTCCAAGCATGCAATACGACACATCATTGAATGTTTTTACAATTAAACACAGTAAAATCTCTCAACACAATGCGATATCTTACTAGTATTTCATTAATGGAATACTTCGCCATAATGATCAAGATATTTGTCGAGACCCCATTGCAACACTGGCAACACACCCATTATAAGTTATCATAATATTGCCTGGCAATTAATTAAAATATGAGGGCACAAAGCAGGAGCAGGGAAATGGGCATTTGAAAGATTTAATGAGTCTGGCTGTGGACAACGAACATGTGGGGTCTGTAGCAGGGTGATTCACTCGCTGCTCGCAATCACTCAATTTAATGGGGAATTAAATTCAACTGACAGACAATGGGTGTTCGGGATGAGTTTGATTACCCCCCTAACTCCCCATGCATCGACAAATACTGGGCACATTGTAAATGACTGGAAGAAGTTGGCACCAAAGTAAATAATTTAAAAAATGTGATATATCGTGACAATTTCATTTTCTTTGCTTCATGGGACGCTGCATGGCTTTCCAGAAAGGTGTGGGGGCGTAGTAATTATGTGTGAATATAATTCAATATAAAACCAGGGTTTCAGAGAGGATACCTTTCATTATATGTTAATTAGTTGTCATATGTTAGTCTTGACTGGAGTCAACATTAGAAAAATAAATTCAAATCAAATGTTATTTGTCACATGCTTTACTTACAAGCTGGGCTTTATATCCAGGGGGTACCAGTACAGAGTCAATGTGTCAATGTGCGGGGGGCACCGGTGTCGAGTTAATCGAGGTAGTTATGTACATGTAGGTAAAGTGGCTATGCATAGATCATAACAGAGTAACAGTAACGGGGGGGGACATTGCAAATAGTCTGGGTAGCCATTTGATTACCTGTTCAGGAGTCTTATGCCTTGGGGGTAGAAGCTGTTTGGAAGCCTCTTGGAGCTAGACTTGGCGCTCCGGTACCGCTCGCCATGCAGGAGCAGAGAGAACAGTCTATGACTAGGGTGGCTGGAGTCTTTGACAATTTTTAGGGCCTTCCTCTGACACTGCCTGGTATAGAGGTCCTGGATGGCAGGAAGCATGACCCCAGTGATGTACTGGGCTGTACGCAGTACCCTCTGTAGTGCCTTGCAGTCAGAGGCCAAGCTGTTGCCATACCAGGCAGTGATGCTCTTGATGGTGCAGCTGTAAAACCTTTTGAGATGATCATGATTGAAAACACAGCTCATTGTGGAAGATTGAAGTGACTTAATTACCTTTACCGGACATCTTAAAGACCCTATATACTATTAATACATTCACAAATGACTTTCTGATTATTGCTCAATCGCATTTTTAAGTTGAAGAAATAATGTTGAAGGTGTGACGAGTCAAGTTTCTTTGTCTTGGGCTTCTCAGCTTCTCACTTCGTTCCGCAGCTACGGATTCATGTTTATGTGCAGTCGGTGCTGTGGATTCATGTTTATGTGCAGTCGGTGCTGTGGATTCATGTGTATATGCAGTCAGTGCTGTGGATTCATGTGTATGTGCAGTCAGTGCTGTGGATTCATATGTATGTGCAGTCAGTGCTGTGGATTCATATGTATGTGCAGTCAGTGCTGTGGATTCATGTGTATGTGCAGCCGGTGCTGTGGATTCATATGTATGTGCAGTCGGTGCTGTGGATTCATGTGTATGTGTAGTCAGTGCTGTGGATTCATGTGTATGTGCAGTCAGTGCTGTAGATTCATATGTATGTGCAGTCAGTGCTCAGAATTCAAGTGTTTGTGTGCTGTGCAGTCAGTGCTGTGGATGAACATGATGTATTTCGGGTAGTCATTAGTTGCTGGCTGTTCAAATGCTTTCCCATCAAACTGCAGCTTGAAAAGAAATTAAGTGGATTTCAAACATTGGCAGGAAACAGGCTTTCCTTTGGCAAACCCCAGAACGGCTCATAGGTGGGTGAGAAATGGAGGGATGAAGGAAGGAGGGAGGGAGGGAGGGAGAGAGAGAGAGACCAATCTCTGAAGCAATTAGAGATGACATTCTCTGGAGACGGTGCTCAGCATCAAAGAAATTCTCCCCAGGGGGCCACAGCTTCTCTACTAAAATGTTAAGCATCCCCCAAGACTACCTGCACATTGCGCAGTACTGGTCTTCGTTGTGAAGTAAATCCAGTTTGCCACTGACAGCTTGATTGCTGCCTGCAAGTTTGCCATCGGAACCGGTTAGTGGTCATAGTGGATAGTGGTGTGGTGTAGTGTAGTGGACTCAAGGGGATGAGGAGATGAGGTTGAAAGAAGGAAGGAAGGATTTTTATTTCTCCTTTAGGTGGGTTATTTTGTTCCAAATGGCCTGAGGGGGGAAGTTCGGTACAGTCACTTAAAGCTGAGAGCTTCTCCAGCCTGAACAGGATTTGACTGTCAAGACCTTTTGGAGAGAGAGGGAAGAGATGGATAGCACTCCCTTTCGAAAACACAATTTGATTTTACATGTGAAATGTTAACGTTTTCCACAATGTGAAACCATTTGGAACACTTCAAATGTGATAATATTTAACATGAAGCTTCACATATGGATTTTCACATAACCTTTCACCTGTGAAACCATGTGGTATTGGAAAACTATACTTCACATGAAGTTTCACGGGGATTTTCACATTTGATCACATAACCATGTGGATTCAAATTCTCACATGATGCCCTGCAAACAAAAATATGTAATTAGAATGTCTCCTGGAACATAACAATATAGCCGCAACTAACATATATGACAAATATGATTACATTGTGTATGTTTATTTACACAGTAAACCCAGCGTCATCTGGGTTTGGCCAGGGAAAGGCCGTCATTGTAAATAATAATTTGTTAAATAAAGTTAAATAAGATGAAATAAAAAAATGTAAAATATTCTTACACTTTGGACTTCAGAGTAAATCTCTGCTTTGTATAATACACTCAAGAAAAAGTATTATACAGCATGTATCATAGTGATTCAGGAGTAACAGAATAATACGCCCCACCAAGATTAGACAACTATACAGAAAACCTTCAAATAGCTGAAAGAAGTTAATTAAATCAGTGTTGAGAGAATAGTCAGATGAATTGATAACTAAAATAGCAGTGCAGATGGCACTCTTTTGGTAAGTGCAAACATCTATTATAGGTAATTAAAGTGTAGGGGAGTTCTGAGAATGCTACAGACTTTGTGATGCAGCAGAAAGATCAGCATACTCCAGAACTAGAGGTTTTGAGTTCAAATCCCATGTGGGGTTGTATGGCAAAGTCAGTATTAGGTGATCATGTCAAATGTAATCACATTGTCATTGATTAAAGACCTTAGATAAAGATAAATTAAATATAGTTACATTGTATCACGTTGACATTTTGCATCCACGTTGTCACAATTACTTCACGAGATCATGTTTTTACATGTGCTCAAATGTTTTTAAGGTCTCATGTCATCCATCACATGTTGCTTTTACATGCTGTCACATGTTAAAAGATTAACTTCACATAAGACGTCGTGGTTTTCCCTTAAGGGTTGTAATGTCAATGACATAACGTTTAATGCCATAAGACATAGTTTTGTCTCGTATCTGCTAATACAGATACTCTGATGCTTGGGGTAGTTGACCATATATTTTCTTTATATAACTTGCAATGTGCATTGTTTTCTAATGCTCATTCCCGAGGGTCCGTTCCATACTCTGGTAGACTGCATGGTGAGTTGTGTTTTCTCTGAGACATGTCAAGAACCATGAACCCTTTCCTTAATCCATTTTATATGCACCTACTTTAAATTGCCAACTCACGTTTCTTTGCCTCTTACAAACTTTTGGATCAGTTTAACCCTTGATTTACTACTTACATGCTCAGAAGCGACCTGATCCCCATCTCATCCCCCCCCACCCACTGCCTTATTTCCTACCCCATCTCTCTGCGAGCTCAAGCCCATCCCCAAATGTAATGCAATGTTCTGCGCAGTTTGAAGAAAAATTATCCAATCAATGGAAACAATATGTTGCAGTCAGAGTGAGATGGAGGGAAATATGCTCCAGGAAGATTAACTGTGAAATTATGTGCCTAGCCACCGTTTGGCCCCGCACTACCCGCGACACATGAAAAAGCCCAGTCATCATCACCTATAGCCCACATTTGAAATTAATTACTTATTTAGCATGTGCTGTAGAATGTAGGGATGGGCAGAAATACTACACTGAACTGTACGTATATGAAACTACAATAACAGCTGAGGTGTGCTATCTGGTATAGTATGGTGCTGCTGTGTGTGTTGCTTTCATAATGCATGGGCATTGTGAAAGCAACACACACAGTGAGAAAGTGCTTTTACCTCGAATTTGTCCTTTTGGAAATGGTTCTTAGTAAGCCAATTCCCATGAGAAAATGCTCTCTCGAAGAAGTACAGTTTTTTAAAGTTCCCATGTACAGGAACTTTTTTTGCTGATCAATGAGGTAGAAATTGCACACAGGAACTTTGCTGGGCTGAAATTGCTCACAGACCTGAAAAAGGGAAGAGAAATGGAGATCGAATGTCTCCTACATGTTAATGTGACAGATTAAAGACAGCCATGGAAATGGATTTCACGCACACAAGGAGTTCAGAGCCCTGGGAGTTTTGCCATGATCCTTTGGCTCTGCGAACGTCATAATTGGTCGGAGGCCACCGGTTCATTACCAAGTAGAGAAACAAGTGGCTCTTTACTGACAGGATGGCAATGGCCCAGGTTAAGTGAGTGTCTTAAGAAAATGCACCACTAAAGCCAAACAGATTGAAAGCATTTTTTAATGCTTAAAATACTGATGATTTGCAAGATGTGTATGGAATACCGTTTGTGTCATAAAGCACGTGGTCAAAACACAATCTTTTTAATGCTACGCGTGTAAAGTCAGCAGGCGCAGGCGCTAAAATCAACGTGTGCGCGCATTAAGGTAACGTCTTCACGCGCTAAGTTAACACCTACACACCTCAAATAAGAGTGTGCAAATGTGCTTGCAGGCGGTCCAACACATGCTAAATAAACGGCTGCAAGCGGTCCTGCAACTGTCAAATTAACGGCTACACCTGCAAAATATTTACCTACACAAGCTAACTTAATGCGCTCTTTAATATGCACATTCTACCAGACAATTTCCCTAAATTGTTGTTACTGTTCCTTTTCCACTGCAAGCAGAGCATGATCGTTGACAAGGTAACGGTTTTGTCTTTGAAAATTGTTGTTACTGAAACATAAAGTTTATCAGCTAGTTTACAGCAGAAGGATCTGTTTCTCATCAATGGCTATAAAATTCAGCTAACATTAATCTAGCACCAGCATCAGCAGTGCTTAGCATAAGATAAATCAGATACTGACTAGCTAATTTAGCTAATGCCGGTAGACTCGAACCCCGGCCATATTACACTGTTCAAAAAAATAAAGGGAACACTAAAATAACACATCCTAGAACTGAATGAATGAAATATTCTTATTAAATACTTTTTCTTTACATAGTTGAATGTGCACAAAAACACAAAAATGATCAATGGAAATCAAATTTATCAACCCATGGAGGTCTGGATTTGGAGTCACACTCAAAATTAAAGTGGAAAACTACACTACAGGCTGATCCAACTTTGATGTAATGTCCTTAAAACAAGTCAAAATGAGGCTCAGTAGTGTGTGTGGCCTCCATGTGCCTGTATGACCTACCTACAACGCCTGGTCATGCTCCTGATGAGGTGGTGGATGGTCTCCTGAGGGATCTCCTCCCAGACCTGGACTAAAGCATCCGCCAACTCCTGGACAGTCGGTGGTGCAATGTGGCGTTGGTGGATGGAGCGAGACATGATGTCCCAGATGTGCTCAATTGGATTCAGGTCTGGGGAACGGGCGGGCCAGTCCATAGCATCAATGCCTTCCTCTTGCAGGAACTGCTGACACACTCCAGCCACATGGGGTATAGCATTGTCTTGCATTAGGAGGAACCCAGGGCCAACCACACCAGCATATGGTCTCACAAGGGGTATGAGGATCTCATCTCGGTACCTAATGGCAGTCAGGCCTCTGGCGAGCACATGGAGGGCTGTGCGGCCCCCCAAAGAAATGCCACCCCACACCATGACTGACCCATCGCCAAACCGGTCATGCTGGAGGATGTTGCAGGCAGCAGAACGTTCTCCACGGCATCTCCAGACTCTGTCACGTCTGTCACATGTGCTCAGTGTGAATCTGCTTTCATCTGTGAAGAGCACAGGGCGCAGTGGCGAATTTGCCAATCTTGGTGTTCTCTGGCAAATGCCAAACGTCCAGCACGGTGTTGGACTGTAAGAACAACCCCCACCTGTGGACGTCGGTCATTTTGCAGGGCTCTGGCAGTGCTCCTTCTGCTCCTCCTTGCACAAAGGCGGAGGTAGCGGTCCTGCTGCTGGGTTGTTGCCCTCCTACGGCCTCCTCCACGTCTCCTGATGTACTGGCCTGTCTCCTCGTAGTGCCTCCATGCTCTGGACACTATGCTGACAGACACAGCAAACCTTCTTGCCACAGCTCGCATTGATGTGTCATCCTGGATGAGCTGCACTACCTGAGCCACTCGTGTGGGTTGTAGACTCTGTCTCATGCTACCACTAGAGTGAAAGCACCGCCAGCATTCAAAAGTGACCAAAACATCAGCCAGGAAGCATAGTAACTGAGAAGTGGTCTGTGGTCACCACCTGCAGAACCACTCCTTTATTGGGGATGTCTTGCTAATTGCCTATAATTTCCACCTGTTGTCTATTCCATTTGCACAATAGCATGTGAAATTTATTGTCAATCAGTGTTGCTTCCGAAGTGGACAGTTTGATTTCACAGAAGTGTGATTGACTTGGAGTTACATTGTGTTGTTTAAGTGTTCCCTTTATTTTTTTGAGCAGTGTATATCATATCAAACTCTGCCCGGCCATAATGCTAGCCTCAGTGAACAGCTCCTCCTTGTGTATTACTAAAAGCACTGCTGAAAAAACATCTAAACTATAACAGCCACGGAAACACACTGGACTATGTTAATACTATCAAGGTAAATTACATACTTGCAAGATTGTTGCTTGAATGCAGGGCCAGGCATACATAGATTAGACGACGGTGATACGCCAAAAACATCCTGCTGGGGCTAACGCTATTAATCCTGGTAGTTGTCGATTTTTGGACTATGTTGTCTCTATTTTGCTTTATCATTGACTAAAGCAAGACAATCTACCTAAATGTGACTTTGCTTCAATTAGTACTGAAGCAGGACATTTTTGTTGTTGTTACTTTTTTAGCACAAAGTCTTGTATTTAAGCAAAACAACAGCTAAAGGTAGGAAACTTCTTCAGCCGGAGTGGCTGTTATTTTACTGCTAACGTTAGCCGCGCTAGCCCTCGATTAGCATGAAGACATTGAAAAGCTCACATAAAGCAAATTTGGCCATTGACAACATAGTAAAACCTTTGCTAACATCTATAACATATCAGCTTTCGAACAGAGTTGACTTTAATGTGCACGTTCACTTCGTTTTTGGAATATTTACATTCCATCGAAGTCTTTTTTAGGTTAAAACAACAATTTCAACCATATACCAAGAACTATTTAGTACTGCTTCAAAGGAATAGAGTTCCCATTCCTTCCGCTTTATTTTCAAACAATTGTGTCTTGCAGAAGGGAACCATGAAGAGGAGCTTGGAGTGGGAAAGGGGGAGGCTGATAGGGCAGCAGGGAAGACCTGATTCATCAAGTATCACAGTAAATTCTGGTGGTTCTCACCTGGTTGGCATGCACAACACTCTTAATGTTTGACTTCAGGCAAAATGTCTTCAGCCACCATAGGGTGGAGAGCCACTAGTTGTCATTTTTGACACAGCAGTGTCTGTGTGGGTGTACCAAGAAAGGACGTTAGAAGTTAAGTCCCCACGATATCGACTCCACTGCAGCCCAGTCAATATCGATTTATAAAACTGGAACAATAGATATCGTGTAGCACATGGTAGCAAAAATCCACTGGACCAACTCCAGTTTGCCTATTGTCCCAACA
Organism: Oncorhynchus keta; assembly: GCF_023373465.1. Taxonomy (NCBI): domain Eukaryota; kingdom Metazoa; phylum Chordata; class Actinopteri; order Salmoniformes; family Salmonidae; genus Oncorhynchus; species Oncorhynchus keta. The sequence goes on from NC_068450.1 coordinate 40,669,185, forward strand.
AATGTGTCAATTATGCATTTTACATACGTCAGAGTGCGTTTTCTTTTATAGCTCTGCTTTCAACACCATCCTGAGCAACAATCTGGTTAGCAGACTCAGGCCTCTGGGTGTAAACCCTGTAATAACAAGTTAGATATCTTTACATTTTCACAAGAATGTGGATCCCCAGAATGGATCCAACACCTAAATATGCTGATGACACTACCATGGTACACCTGATCACCAGTGATCCTGAGTACATGAATAAGTTGTGGGTTCTGACATAATGGTGATAGGACAACAGCCTCAGCATAAGCAAAACAAAGTAGATGGTGAGACTTAATAACCATTCTTCCATCTACTGTACATTGACATGGAGATGATCAGCAGCTTCAAGTTCCTGGGCACCCTGATATCCTTTTCTGCCCTTAGTCACATCACTCAAAAAGTCCCACTTCTCCACTACCCTCATCAACGTGCTGCACCACGACCTATAGTTGAAGTTGGAAGTTTACATACACTTAGGTTGGAGTCATTAAAACTTGTTTTTCAACCACTCCACAAATTTCTTGTTAAAGTTTTGGCAAGTCGGTTAGGACATCTACTTTGTGTATGACACAAGTAATTTTTCCAACAATTGTTTACAGACAGATTATTTCCCTTATAATTCACTGTATCACAATTCCAGTGGGTCAGAAGTTTACATACATTAAGTTGACTGTGCCTTTAAACAGCTTGGAAAATTCCAGAAAGTGATGTCATGGCTTTAGAAGCTTCTGATAGGCTAATTGACATCATTTGAGTCAATTGGAGGTGTACCTGTGGATGTATTTCAAGGCCTACCTTCAACCTCAGTGCCTCTTTGCTTGACATCATGTGAAAATCAAAAGAAATCAGCCACGACCTCAGAAAGAAAATTGTAGACCTCCACAAGTCTGGTTCATCCTTGGGAGTAATTTCCAAAAACCTGAAGGTACCATCTGTACAAACAATAGTGCGCAAGTATAAACACCATGGGACCACACAGCCATCATACCGCTCAGGAAGAAGACACATTCTGTCTCCTAGAGATGAACGTACTTTGGTTCAAAAAGTACAAATCAATCCCAGAACAATAGCAAAGGACCTTGCTGGAGGAAACAGATACAAAGGTATCTATATCCACAGTAAAACAAGTCCTATATCGACATAACCTGAAAGGCCACTCAGCAAGGAAGAAGCCACTGCTCCAAAACCTCCATAAAAAAGCCAGACTAGGGTTTGCAACTGCACATGGGGAGGAAGATCATACTTTTTGGAGAAATATCCTCTGGACTGATGAAACAAAAATAGAACTGTTTGGCCATAATGACCATGGCTATGTTTGGAGGAAAAAGGGGGAGGCTTTCAAGCCGAAGAACACCATCCCATCCGTGAAGCACGGAGGTGGCAGCATCATGTTGTGGGGGTGCTTTCCTGCAGGAGGGACTGCTGCACTTCACTTCGTAAATGGGTCTTCCAAATGGACAATGAATCCAAGCATTCTTCCAAAGTTGTGGCAAAATGGCTTAAGGACAACAAAGTCAAGGTATTGGAGTGGCCACCACAAAGCCCTAATCTCAATAATATAGAACATTTGTCGACAGAACTGAAAAAGCATGTGTGAGCAAGTTGGCCTACAGACCTGACTCAGTTACACCAGCTCTGTCAGGAGGAATGGGCCAAAATTCACCCAACTTACTGTGGGAAGCTTGTGGAAGGCTACCCGAAACATTTGATCCAAGTTAAACAATTTAAAGGCAATGTTACCAAATTCTAATTGAGTGTATGTAAACTTCTGAACCACTGGGAATGTGGTGAAAGAATTAAAAGCTGAAATAAATCACTGTCTCTACTATTTTTGAAATTTCACATTCTTAAAATAAAGTGGTGATCCTAACTGACCTAAGACAGGGCATTTTTACGAGGATTAAATGTTAGGAATTGTGAAAAACTGAGTTTAAATGTATTTGGCTACGGTGCATGTAAACTTCAGACTTCAACTGTATGTACCAACTACAGTGTCTGTTTTTCTTGCCATAACACATGTAAATGAAATGTTGTCCATATTTACTGTAAGATTTGGTTATGATAACATTGCAAATATTGTAACATTGACATACATGACTTAACTACTACATAATGATCAGTTTACCGACTAAGAAATCATACATTTATTAAAATAATAAAGCTGCATTATGTATTACTGTGTCCAATTGATTCTGATTGGTTGTAATGTTTTTGAAAACTTTCACCACACTTTTTTTGCTGATGGTCAATCCTGTCGGAAACTTTAATATCAATCCTTTTGGGACACATAACCCATTAACATTGGCTGCAGTATTCTGAACTTTACTAGAAAGTCATGCAATAAACATTTAGGATAATTCCCATTAAATGAATTCCCTTTAAATCAAATACATTTATATTTGTCACATGCGTCGAATACAACATTTCACCATACAGTGAAATGCTTACTCACAAGCCCTTAACCAACAATGCAGTTAAGAAAAATACCTTAAAAAAATAGAAAAAGAAAGTAACAAATAATTAAAGAGCAGCAGTAAATTAACAATAGTGAGGCTTTATACAGGGGGTACCAGTACAGAGTCAATGTGCGGGGGCACCTGTGAGTCGAAGTAATATATACATGTAGGTCGAGATATTAAAGTGACTATGCATAGATAATAACTGAGAGTTGCAGCAGCGTTAAAGGGGGGCAGCAATGCAAATAGTTTGGGTAGCCATTAGATGTTCAGGAGTCTTATGGCTTGGGGGTAGAAGCTGTTTAGAAGCCTCTTGGATCCAAACTTGGCGCTCTAGTACCGCTTGCCGTGTGGTAGCAGGAGACAACAGTCTATGACTAGGGTGACTGGAGTCTTTGACAATGACACCAAATGTTGGTGACTGTAGAATTCCACTCTCCATTTTCTCCCCGAAGGCTGCGTACGTTGTTGGGTGTATTGGCAGCCTTAAAATAATGCTGCATGCATTTTCTTCCGGGAAGATCCTGGCAGCCTCCTTCTCTTGTTTGTGTAAGAACTGTAGCTGTGGCTCCGCTGGGAATCCCAGCCTTGGAATGGCTGAAGCCCCTGAAGGGAAAATTATAACCTTCTCCAGGTTTTTTTATTTAACCTTTATTTAACTAGGCAAGTCAGTTAAGAAGAACTTCTTATTTACAATAACAGCCTACCATGGGTTACCGTGGGTTAACTACCTTGTTCAGGGGCAGAATAAAAGATTTTTACCTTGTCAGCTCAGGGATTTGATTTAGCAACCGTCATGGTTCCTAGTCCAATGCTCTAACCACTAGGCTACCTGTTAAAGGGTACGTTCCCCTCTGAAAAAAGAAGGAAGGGGGAGGGACATTAAAGTCCATAAGTAACACGTATTGGAGAACACAATACTCTAAGTGAAATTAGTTTGGGAATTAATTGATCTAATATGTTCTTGGAGGGCCCATGAAAGAATTAGGTTATAACATGCAAGGTTATAACATGCTGTCCCACAGTTGTAAGAGTGATTAGGTGATATATTTTACTGATGTGGGCCGTGTTACTTCAATGATCATGGTTTTGCATCTAACCTTAAACCTGCAGCAGCCAGTCCCTCCAGAAACATACGACTCTGCTCTCTATTGCTCTTTGATTGGTACCAGGTGGGGGAGCCCTGCTTTGAAGAGAGAAGCTATGTCTTTGGCCAAAAGAGGCTTCTCAGTGTAGATGAAAACCAAACATGACCAGTTGTTGACCAGTTGTTCGGAGGCCTCCATGACCGCTTCCTTTGCCTCGTCAACAGTTTGTGCTAACTGGATCTTAGATAGTTCAATAACAGTGTTGTGGGACAAATGAGCAGAATAAACTGATTATCACTACCCTTAAAAAAGATTGACTGCCAACAAAAGGAAACCAAATCCATGTGGAAAAGAGTTGCAAGAAAGGCATTTGTGCAAATCAGGTCCCTCAAATATTGCAGAGGAATGGATGGCACTCATTAGCAGCCTGACAAATTCTCCGGAGGGACCATGCTCATCAGCTGCCTCTTTTCCATCAGCATTCCTAAAAACCACGTCTATTTTTGACTCCGGATTAAAGAAGGCTCTCTTAATGCCTCTCATTGCACAATCATAAACGTTGTCCCTCGTCACGTTAATTTGTTTGGCATCAGGGGCAAAAGCAAAGTCAATCTTCAGCAGTGTTTGGAGGTCAACACTAAAAAAGAGATATTCAGAATAACAAAGCTCAGATACTTCCCACAATTCATCTGAAATAACAAGACATTGAATTATTTACAGGGATGACTTACTCATTGTCATCATCACTAACATCAACAGGCAAGAGTGGACTCCATGGAGGGAGGCCACATGAAGTGGTATAGGTTAGATGGGAGGGGGGCACAGGAAGTTGCGCTGGTGGAGGGGGGGGCAAAATAAGTGGTGCAGAAGGAATAGGCACAGGAATAGGTGCTGTCACAAGTGTAGCCTCATTTGTAGAAGTTGTCTGTAAAAGATCATTTAAAAGGCTTACCGGTATACATTTCAAAAACACGGAGAACGCAATAAAGCTGTCAAACATGAGGTGATTGCGTTCTGAAAATGATTTACAGAAAGAAAATGTATCCGCATGCATCCCTCACTATAGAATGTAATCAATGTGTAGGTCAATAAGACATTTTAAGGATGCATGTAACTATTTTCTTTTCAAGAATATCTTCAATATGTACTGTATTATGTTCAACAAGCAGACCGGGTTGTTTTCCCCTCCATGGTCTGTCCTAACACGGGATGGAACGCCATATCTGGAGACAGCGTTCATGAAGCAATCCGTTACAGTACTGCTGCCATTGTTGCTGGAAGCACGGAGAAACACAACGAGGCGGCTGTACCCATCAATGCCACCATGTATGACTATCCTCCACCTAAATCAGAGACTATAGCACTGGTTGATGCAAAAACTGAAGACACATTAAATATACAAATATCACCATCCTCCTTTACCACTTCGATGCTGCATCAGGTTCCTGCAGGATATAACAAAGCAGCAGACCAAATATTAAATTAACATCCAAAAGTGGAACAATGTTAATGAACAATCTACCCGTGGATCACAACTATAAGTCCTTCCGTTAGCCCTCTAAAGGCTATAACGAGGGTGTGTTCTAGACTGTTTCCTGCAGCGGAAGATGTGATTACAATATCTGCTTCAATTGGAAAAATAACCACGTTTATCTTGATGGGTCAATGGGACAGACTTTCTTGTTGTTCACACTTAGGCACAAATACTTTTCTCCAACTGTTTTTACCTCTGTATGTACTCAATATGAGCATGTTTGTTCATTTCATAATGCAGATATTATATCATTCACAGAAGTAGCAGAAACACAATAAAACAATTATTATCCACATGAGTGACATATTAGACATGTTAGTTGTTGATGAACAAGTTGTGGGTGAACAATGTACAACTTCTCACCATTGATATAGATAATTGTGTCTATCACAAAGATACATTATCCTTATCAGTTGGTGGTTTCCAAGGTGCCATAACGAGTTTGGTCCAGCAACACAACACGGTATGGCCTTCGATGCAGCCTCCACGACATAGCTCTGAGGGCAGCCGCCCTAGGGTTAACACGAAGCATGCTGTCCCTCACTCTGCATCTCTGCACCAAGAATTCCCAATGCCCTGAATTGTGCTTGAACGGCCTCTGGTCCAAGTTTGTCATTCCCAGCCACCAAGTCCTTAATCTTTTCATCCAGAGCCAAGCCTGACATGTCAGAATATAATGGTGCATGTGACAGATTGAAGTGTCTGGGGAAAAAAAAGAGTTATAATGGTCAGGGATGAGGTAATGTATATCATCATAGTAATTTTAAAGTCCTGTCTTGATTGAAGTCATTCTAAATGGTTTGATTGGTACGAAACTGGAAACCATGCATCTAAAGTCTGTGTAGTTTATAGCATTTACTCCCAAGCACAACTGACCTTAGATGACGTTTGACTGTCGATCAGGACACATGTAGAATATCTGCCATCTGAGGCACACTGAAAGCACAGGACATCAGGAACCTCAGTTGCTCTTGAGTGACGGCATAACAAAGTACACTTCTAGCTCCTCTCCAATTCTGAGGAACTGGCTGTTAATAATACAACACTGTGTTTAGGCTTCTTAATGTATTGTGACACCGCCCACCCCCCTCATTCCAAAAACACTTTTAAGTTATAGTAATTGTCACAAATTGTGGCCAAGTAATGTTTTTATAATATTGGATTTTAATACCAAGACATAAATAGAAATGTTAACCAAGAACGAATACAATGGGCAGCAGGAGAACGAAGGATGAAAATAAAATCAACGGCCTATCAACATTACCTGGTTTGATTGCTCAACAGTAAGCACAACCACACCCACTACAATGCTGCTTACCTTGTTGTGCACGCCAGCCAGAGGTACAAATCTCCTGAATGAACTGAGATACTTGATCAATTAGGTAATCTGCTGAAGCAACATTTATCAGCCTCCCCCTAGCCTACTCGAGGCTTCTCTGCATGGTTTCCATTCTGCAAGACGACAGTTTTGGAAAAATGGAGACCATGGGACTGCGATTCCTGTTCAAACAGTGCCATAGTACTAACGTTAACGTTCCTGGTTTATGTCTGAAGTTAATTTCTACATCATATTCTTTATATGAAATATTAATATTTCAAATGGTATTCAAATGTAATATCTGTGCTGTTGGAAGGGTGATATGTTGTAGATATTAACAAAGTTTTAACAGGGTTGTCCCAGGTCAATTAAGCTTCATGTGAGCTTTGTAAATGTTTTCATGCTAATCGCGAGCTAGCACGGCTAAGGCTAGGTAGCATTGAAATTATAGCTAGCCAGCCTGCTTGAAGTTTTAGACCTTCCGTTGTTGTTTGCCTAAAAATGCAAAAACATGTTTGACGTCAGTACTCCTCAATAATAAGTCACCTTTATGTAGCTAGCAGGGCTGTAAAAAATTTACAGGTGTACAGACTTACAATATTAGAGACACAGAGGCCTAAATCCGTCCTCTGTGTTAGCTAGCTGATCAACTTTATGATTATGTAATAATAGTATTTACAAATAATCAACCTTGTTAACGTGGACTGAAGGGCATCAAGTCCAGGGTTATCAGAGAGCAGAAGCCGAAGTGCAGTCATGTAAGGTCTGTTTGCAGTGCATAAGGAAGTTCCTACTTCGCCATCTTCAATTGTGGTGTTGTTTCAAACTGACTGTACACCGATTAATGAAATCTGATTGAAAGGAGGAGCTAGGGAAATTGGGTGGTAAAATGTGCATATTAAAGAACGCTTTAGCGTGTGTAGGTGTATATTTAGCAGCTGTAGGCGTTAATTTTATGTGTGCAGGACCGCTTGCAGCCGTTTATTTAGCACATGTTGGACTGCCTGCAAGCACATTTGCACGCGCTTATTTGCCACTTGTAGGCGTTAACTTAGCATGTGAAGACGTTAACTTAAAGTGTGCACGCATTAATTTAGGGCCTGCACCTGCTTACTTTACATTAAAAGGATTGAGTTTTGACCACGTGCTTTAAACGGCATTCCAGAGATGTGGAGATGTGAGTGTGTCTGTATGGTTTTCCAGCTCTGTGACTTTTATTTGCATAAGCATGGCATAGTTTCGTAGAATCTGGGACTCTATGACTACTGTGCCATTTTCAGACGATTTTGATATTTTTACCAAGCTCTGACACACTCTTTAAATTGGGGGTTACTTCAAGGAACCATTACAGTCAATGGGTTCAAATTTGCACCTTTGGTTAGTTGAGGGGTTCTTGGTGGGACCTTACATGTTTTAATGTAGCAAAGTGTTCATGAAAGAACCTTTTTACTGGTGAGTGCAGAGCACTTTTAATTTATTTTGCCATTGGATTTGTTGCACTGCCAGACTCAGAAGAAGATTTTTATGTGGTTTTTGGAAATGGTTTTATGGAATAGCTAGCAACTTGTAAACAATTACCCATTCCTATATGAGTACTATTTTAATAGCAAAGTTGAATAGTACAACATTAGCCATCAATCTAATTATATTATATTCCGAGAGCATCTGGTCATTTAGGTGGTGGCACTAAACTACTCCTTTATCCTAAATTGAGATTTTATATTTTCTCCCTCACTCACCTGACCATCTCCTCATTTGAAATCCATGCTGTCACTGTCACTTTTCCAAATCAAATCAAATCAAATTTATTTATATAGCCCTTCGTACATCAGCTGATATCTCAAAGTGCTGTACAGAAACCCAGCCTAAAACCCCAAACAGCAAACAATGCAGGTGTAAAAGCACGGTGGCTAGGAAAAACTCCCTAGAAAGGCCAAAACCTAGGAAGAAACCTAGAGAGGAACCGGGCTATGTGGGGTGGCCAGTCCTCTTCTGGCTGTGCCGGGTAGAGATTATAACAGAACATGACCAAGATGTTCAAATGTTCATAAATGACCAGCATGGTCGAATAATAATAAGGCAGAACAGTTGAAACTGGAGCAGCAGCACAGTCAGGTGGACTGGGGACAGCAAGGAGCCTTCATGTCAGGTAGTCCTGGGGCACGGTCCTAGGGCTCAGGTCAGTTGAAACTGGAGCAGGAGCATGGCCAGGTGGACTGGGGACAGCAAGGAGTCCTCATGTCAGGTAGTCCTGGGACATGGTCCTAGGGCTCAGGTCCTCCGAGAGAGAGAAAGAAAGAGAGAAGGAGAGAATTAGAGAACGCACACTTAGATTCACACAGGACACCGAATAGGACAGGAGAAGTACTCCAGATATAACAAACTGACCCTAGCCCCCGACACATAAACTACTGCAGCATAAATACTGGAGGCTGAGACAGGAGGGGTCAGGAGACACTGTGGCCCCATCCGAGGACACCCCGGACAGGGCCAAACAGGAAGGATATAACCCCACCCACTTTGCCAAAGCACATCCCCCACACCACTAGAGGGATATCTTCAACCACCAACTTACCATCCTGAGACAAGGCCGAGTATAGCCCACAAAGATCTCCGCCACGGTACAACCCAAGGGGGGCAACCCAGCCAGGCCGACCACAACAGTGAATCAACCCACCCAGGTCACGCACCCCCCAGGGACGGCACGAGAGAGCCCCAGCAAGCCAGTGACTCAGCCCCCGTAACAGGGTTAGAGGCAGAGAATCCCAGTGGAAAGAGGGGAACCGGCCAGGCAGAGACAGCAAGGGCGGTTCGTTGCTCCAGAGCCTTTCCGTTCACCTTCCCACTCCTGGGCCAGACTACACTCAATCATATGACCCACTGAAGAGATGAGTCTTCAGTAAAGACTTAAAGGTTGAGACCGAGTTTGCGTCTCTGACATGGGTAGGCAGACCGTTCCATAAAAATGGAGCTCTATAGGAGAAAGCCCTGCCTCCAGCTGTTTGCTTAGAAATTCTAGGGAATTCTAATTTCCACTCAAGCTTAACACGGTTGCTATCTATCCCCCCCCAAGTACACTTCAAGAGTTCCTCAATGAGCTTGACACCTTGATAAGCTCATTTCCAGACGAAGGCTCACTGCTCTTACTGGGCGACTTCAACCTTCAACCTTCGATAATATTCTTTCCAACTTTTTCTTTCCCTTCTTTGCCTCTTGACCTTACCTTTTCACAGTCCCCTCCCACTCACAAGGTAGGCAATACCCTTGACCTCATCTTTACTAGAGGCTGTTCTCCTACTAATCTCACTGTAACCCCCCTCCACGTCTCTGATCACTACTTTGTTTCCTTTTCCCTCTCCCTTTCCTCCAATCCTAGCCACTCAGCCCCTATCCAGATGGTAATGCTTCGTCACCATCTTCACTCTCTCTTCCATTAGAATATCCTCTTCTATCCAATCATCTTTCCTTTTTGCTAAATCCTTCTCCCTCCTGTCTCCTGATTCTGCCTCTTCAACCCTACTCTCCTCCCTTTCTGTATCCTATGATTCACACTGTCCCTTTTCCTACCCTCCTGCTCTGTGGCTGAGTGACAATGTTTGAATGGCTGAGTGACCTTTCTGTATCCTATGCCTTGCACTTTCCCCTTTCCTCCCCTCCTGCTCTGTGGCTGAGTGAACAGGGCTACGGGCTGCTGAGCAAAAATGGAGGAAAACTGAACTTCCGGAGGACCTATTATCCTTTCACTCCCTCCTCTTTAACTTCTATTCCACTGTATCCGCTGCTAAAGCCACTTTCTATCACTTTACATTTCAGGCTTCTGCCTCTAACCCTAGTAAACTCCTTTCCACCTTTGCAGGCGACTTTGTCAACCACTGAAAAGAAGGTTGATGACATCTGCTTCTCATTCAGTCAGCCTAATGGGTCCACTGTTACCACTTACACAGAACTATCCTATGCCTTGACCTCTTTCTCCCCTCGCTATCCAGATGAAACCCTGCAAATAGTGAGGTCTGGCCCCCTGACAACGTGCCCTCTCGACCCCATCACCTCCTCTCTTCTCCAGACCATCTCTGGAGACCTTCTCCCCTCTCTGACTTCAAAATGGCCCGAGTTGCTCCCCTCCTCAAGAAACCAACACTCGACCCCTATGATATCAAAAACTACAGACACGTATCCATTTGGTTCTTTCCAAAACACTTGAGTGTGCTGTCTCTGATAAACTCTCTTGATATCTCTCTCAGAATGATCTTCTTGACCCTAACCAGTCAGGCTTCAAGACGGGTCACTTAACCGAGACTGTCATGGAGGCTTTCCACACTGCCAAAGCTGACTCTCTCTCCTCTGTTCTCATCCTCCTACATATATCCATTGCCTTAGACACCATGAAGCATCAGATCCTTCTTTCCATCCTCTCAGGGTTGGGTGTCTCAGGCTCTGCACACTCTTGGATTGTATTCTACCTGGCAGGCCGCTCCTACCTGCTGACGTGGTGTATGTCGGCACCACCTAGTCTCACTACTAGTGTCCCTCAGGGCTCCATTCTAGGCCCTCTCCTCTTCTATACACCAAGTCACTTGGCTCCATCATATCTTCGCATAGTCTCTCCTATCATTGCACTGAGGGTGACATTCAACCACTCCCCCCTTCTGACACCCAGGTGGTGACACGCATCTTTGCGTGCCTGTCAGATATCTCAGCTTGGATATTGGCCCACCACCCCAAGCTCAACCTCGACAAGAATGAGGTGCTCTTCCTCCTGGGGAAGGCCTGCCCACTACAATACCTCTCCATCATGGTTGACAACTCCATGTGGTCCCCCTCATAGAGTGCAAAGAACCTTAGCGTGATGCTGGACAATACACTGTTGTTCTCTGCAAACATCAAAGTAATGCCTCGCTCGTCTCTGTCCTGGCACCTCAATGAATGGCGGAACCAGCTTCCCCCTAAAGCTAGGACAGCAAAGTCTGAAAACATCTGAAACCCTACGTCTTTGAAGAGTATCTTAAATAATCCCACAGCAACCCCCCCTCATAGTCTGTGGTTGGTGTTTTTTGTAATGATTTAAGTGACCATTGTGCTGTTGTTGCTCTTAGAAATACTAAGGTTCCAAAGAGAAATACACATTTTATTCATAAGAGAAATCTGAAGTGTTTTAATGATTTGTTTTATTTTGACTGGAGTAAGATTGAGCTTATCCCTGATGTGGAAACTGCCTGGATATTCTTTCATCGTGTTTTTTCCCAAATAGTAAACAAACATACCCCATTCCGCAGGTTCAGGGTTAAAGGGCGGGATAATCCATGGTTTTCTTCTGAGCTGTCTTGTATTATTCACGACCGTAATCTAGCCTGGGCTAAAGCAAGGAAATCATGTTCTGATGCTGATTGGCTTATTTTTTAGGCAGTTATGAAACAAGTGTTCTTTTCTTCTCAGGAAGGCCAAGTCTGAATATTTTATGTCTGTGTGCGAGTGTCAGTGATTCACACCCACATTTTGTTGTTACTGCCTGAATTTAAAATGTATAAAATGTAGATTTATTTTCAATGGTTGCTTTAAAACACTTAGAGTTTCATGGCTGTGATAGGAGAAAACTGATAAATCAAAAATTGGAGTTACTCCACAATACTAACCTAATTGACAGAGTGAAAGGAAGGAAGCCTGTACATAATTAAAATATTCCACAACATTCATCCTGTTTGCATCAAGTCACTTGTAAATACTGCAAAAAAATTGGCAATGCAATTTCCTTTTTATCCCAAATACAAAGTGTTTTGTTTGGGACAAATCCAATACAACACATTACTGAATACCACCGCTCTCCATATTTTCAAGCAGTGTGGTGGCTGCGTCATATTATGGGTATGCTTGTAATCGTTAAGGACTTTTCAGGATAAAAAAGACATGGAATGGAGCTTAGCACAGGCAAAATCCGAAGGAAAACCTGGATCAGTCTGCTTTCCACCACACACTGGGAGATTAATTCACCTTTCAGCAGGACAATAACCTACAACACAAGGCCACATCTACACTGAAGTTACCAAGGAGAGAATGAATGTGAATGTTCCTGAGTGGCCGAGTTACAGTCTTGACTTAAATATACTTCAAATCTATGGCAAAACCTGAAAATGGTTGTCTAGTAATGATCAACTTGACAGAGTTTTAAGAATTTTGAAAGGAATAATGGGCAAATGTTGCACAATCCAAATGTGGAAAGCCCTTAGAGACGTACCCATAAAGACTCACAGCTGTAATCATTGTCAAAGGTTCTTCTACAAAGTATTGACTCAGGGATGTGAATGATGATGTAAATGAGATATTTCTGAACTTCATTTTTAATACATGTTTTCAGTTGTTATTATGGGGTATTGTGTTTAGATGGATGAGAAAAATATAGATTTAATCCATTTTGAATTCAGGCTGTAACACAACAAAATGTGGAATGTTATGAATACTTTCTGAAGGTACTGTGTAATTCCAAAAAGTGTCTTGTGATGGACCCTGATGGGATCATGGGGTCTGTTTACGATGATAATAATTATGTGTTGGCTCAGGTTGCTAGCTACAATATTTTCAACCTTGCCTACGGTCTTAAAAATGTTAGGTTGTTTGGATTGCAGGCATTGGGTCACTTAGTTGGGTTATATTCTTTGAAAATAGCAAGGTTGGGTTGTTGATGCTGGCTAATTGTTGCTGGCATATTCAGAAATGATATCAGAAGACTGGAGACATGGCTTAGTAGGGGTGTGGCTATCAGATAGTTATTTTTGGCCACCCATGAGAGTACATGTCATTTTTGCTAATCTGTTCTGTTGTATTTTCATCACATGATAAGGTTGAATGCTGACAGTTTTTTTTGGCTTAATTGAGGCTTAGAGGGGTGATTGAGTTCCTCAAGAGCCTATTGAACCTTTTGAATGTTCCCCCACAGTGGCAATGTTTGGAACACCTAAAGGTTATTTGAGGCTCCTTTACTTCTAAGAATGCATGGTACAGTTACCCTTCCAACTTAAATCTGTGGGCTAAATAACTGTTCCTCCAATTATTTTGCTTTATGTTTGGATCATATAGTTCAAACCTATAATAATCCATGTGATATGTGAAAATAATGTTATATTTTTTTCTAAAAGCATAACACTTGGTACACTTGTACAGTTTGGGGCCCTGAACATTTTCTATGTACCTACACTACACTGTAGATATACATAATGATTTATGAAAGTAATATCACTATTTCCCAAGAAACAGACTGTTTAAGTTCAATGTGAGCAGTACATTTCCAAGCAGAACTACACAAGTTGCCAATGTTAGCATCTTTATTAAGAAAACTGAAATGGTTGTTAGTTTGGCTCAGACAGAAATTCAATTGGTCTGATTATGCTATCAGGTCAGGGGTCAGATTGTTGGAGAGTGCTGCTTCAAGTTACAAAGTTTTTATTACATTTATGTATTTAACCTTTATTTAACTAGGCAAGTCAGTTAAGAACACATTCTTATTTACAATGACGGCCTACCAAAAGGAAAAAGGCCTCCTGCGGGGACGGGGGCCTGGGATTAAAATACAGGACAAAACACACATCACGACAAGAGAGACAACACAACACTACAAAAAGAGAGACCTAAGACGACAACAGCATGACAGCAACAAATGACAACACAGCATGGTAGCAACACAACATGACAACAACATGGTAGCAACACAATATGGTAGCAGCACAACATGGTAGCAGTACAAAACAGGGTACAACCATTGTTGTGCACAGACAATAGCACAAAGGGCAAGAAGGTAGAGACAACAATACATGACGCAAGGCAGTCACAGCTGTCAGTAAGTTAACTGCTTAGGAGCTACCATGTCCTGATACAGTATCTACAGTATATCTAGCTGGTCCTTTATAGTATCTCAAGCTATGGTGTCCATATTAGGACAGCCTTAGAGTTCATTCTGACACCTATGTGTGACTCTGAGGCTGTCCAATTATGGCCCCCTTTATTTGGGTGGGTATGGTAGAATACAGAAGTGAACTAATTTCTTGCAGCACTACAACACTACTTTAATTAAAAGCAACTCTAATGATATTTGGTCAAGTTTCTGAGGTAAGTGTACCATAAGTGGACCAAGACGGACCCGCTTTAAATTATGTTCAGCATATAAAGGCTTCATAAAGCCTTCTTAAGGCCTTCATAAGCACTACATAAATATGTTACAAAGCATCTATAACTATGTCATGCTTTATAAAGGGTTCATAAATGTGGCAAAACTCCGTGACATAATCACCCATGTCAAATGTGACATAAGCCACTATGTCAAATATGATAAAAACATGCTTTTTTTTGTTTGTTTTTTTGCTCTTTTGTTCTCCACCCCCCCACCACCTTCGGAGGACATCTTTCCGTTTTTTTTTTACAGCTTTTCTGATTCATGTACATACATTTTAACATATACTTTTTAGATGTACATTTTGCATACACATTTTGCATACACATTTTGCATACGCATGTTGCATGCACATTTTACATACAGTGGGGCAAAAAAGTATTTAGTCAGCCACCAATTGTGCAAGTTCTCCCACTTAAAAAGATGAGAGAGGCCTGTAATTTTCATCATAGG
The DNA here is from genome assembly GCF_023373465.1 of Oncorhynchus keta. Lineage (NCBI taxonomy): Eukaryota > Metazoa > Chordata > Actinopteri > Salmoniformes > Salmonidae > Oncorhynchus > Oncorhynchus keta. Next base: position 40,684,216 of record NC_068450.1, read on the forward strand.
TACACTTCAACTATGACAGACAAAATTTGCAAAAGAAATCCAGAAAATCACATTGTAGGATTTTTAATGCATTTATTTGCAAATTATGGTGGAAAATAAGTATTTGGTCACCTACAAACAAGCAAGATTTCTGGCTCTCACAGACCTGTAACTTCTTCTTTAACATTTACATTTAAGTCATTTAGCAGACGCTCTTATCCAGAGCGACTTACAAATTGGTGCATTCACCTTATGACATCCAGTGGAACAGCCACTTTACAATAGTGCATCTAAATCTTTTAAGGGGGGGGGGGGTGAGAAGGATTACTTTATCCTATCCTAGGTATTCCTTAAAGAGGTGGGGTTCCAGGTGTCTCCGGAAGGTGGTGATTGACTCCGCTGTCCTGGCGTCGTGAGGGAGTTTGTTCCACCATTGGGGAGCCAGAGCAGCGAACAGTTTTGACTGGGCTGAGCGGGAACTGTACTTCCTCAGTGGTAGGGAGGCGAGCAGGCCAGAGGTGGATGAACGCAGTGCCCTTGTTTGGGTGTAGGGCCTGATCAGAGCCTGGAGGTACTGAGGTGCCGTTCCCCTCACAGCTCCGTAGGCAAGCACCATGGTCTTGTAGCGGATGCGAGCTTCAACTGGAAGCCAGTGGAGAGAGCGGAGGAGCGGGGTGACGTGAGAGAACTTGGGAAGGTTGAACACCAGACGGGCTGCGGCGTTCTGGATGAGTTGTAGGGGTTTAATGGCACAGGCAGGGAGCCCAGCCAACAGCGAGTTGCAGTAATCCAGACGGGAGATGACAAGTGCCTGGATTAGGACCTGCGCCGCTTCCTGTGTGAGGCAGGGTCGTACTCTGCGGATGTTGTAGAGCATGAACCTACAGGAACGGGCCACCGCCTTGATGTTAGTTGAGAACGACAGGGTGTTGTCCAGGATCACGCCAAGGTTCTTAGCGCTCTGGGAGGAGGACACAATGGAGTTGTCAACCGTGATGGCGAGATCATGGAACGGGCAGTCCTTCCCGGGAGGAAGAGCAGCTCCGTCTTGCCGAGGTTCAGCTTGAGGTGGTGATCCGTCATCCACACTGATATGTCTGCCAGACATGCAGAGATGCGATTCGCCACCTGGTCATCAGAAGGGGGAAAGGAGAAGATTAATTGTGTGTCGTCTGCATAGCAATGATAGGAGAGACCATGTGAGATTATGACAGAGCCAAGTGACTTGGTGTATAGCGAGAATAGGAGAGGGCCTAGAACAGAGCCCTGGGGGACACCAGTGGTGAGAGCGCGTGGTGAGGAGACAGATTCTCGCCACGCCACCTGGTAGGAGCGACCTGTCAGGTAGGACGCAATCCAAGCGTGGGCCGCGCCGGAGATGCCCAACTCGGAGAGGGTGGAGAGGAGGATCTGATGGTTCACAGTATCGAAGGCAGACGATAGGTCTAGAAGGATGAGAGCAGAGGAGAGAGAGTTAGCTTTCGCAGTGCGGAGCGCCTCCGTGATACAGAGAAGAGCAGTCTCAGTTGAATGACTAGTCTTGAAACCTGACTGATTTGGATCAAGAAGGTCATTCTGAGAGAGATAGCGGGAGAGCTGGCCAAGGACGGCACGTTCAAGAGTTTTGGAGAGAAAAGAAAGAAGGGATACTGGTCTGTAGTTGTTGACATCGGAGGGATCGAGTGTAGGTTTTTTCAGAAGGGGTGCAACTCTCGCTCTCTTGAAGACGGAAGGGACGTAGCCAGCGGTCAGGGATGAGTTGATGAGCGAGGTGAGGTAAGGGAGAAGGTCTCCGGAAATGGTCTGGAGAAGAGAGGAGGGGATAGGGTCGAGCGGGCAGGTTGTTGGGCGGCCGGCCGTCACAAGACGCGAGATTTCATCTGGAGAGAGAGGGGAGAAAGAGGTCAGAGCACAGGGTAGGGCAGTGTGAGCAGAACCAGCGGTGTCGTTTGACTTAGCAAACGAGGATCGGATGTCGAGAGAGAGCGAAGGTTGGGACGGCGCGATACCATCCGAGTAGAGGCAGTGTGGGAAGTGTTGGATGAGAGCGAGAGGGAAAAGGATACAAGGTAGTGGTCGGAGACTTGGAGGGGAGTTGCAATGAGGTTAGTGGAAGAACAGCATCTAGTAAAGATGAGGTCGAGTGTATTGCCTGCCTTGTGAGTAGGGGGGGAAGGTGAGAGGGTGAGGTCAAAAGAGGAAAGGAGTGGAAAGAAGGAGGCAGAGAGGAATGAGTCAAGGGTAGACGTGGGGAGGTTAAAGTTGCCCAGAACTGTGAGAGGTGAGCCGTCCTCAGGAAAGGAGCTTATCAAGACATCAAGCTCATTGATGAACTCTCCGAGGGGACCTGGAGGGCGATAAATGATAAGGATGTTAAGCTTGAAAGGGCTGGTAACTGTGACAGCATGAAATTCAAAGGAGGCGATAGACAGATGGGTAAGGGGAGAAAGAGAGAATGACCACTTGGGAGAGATGAGGATCCCGGTGCCACCACCCCGTTGACCAGAAGCTCTCGGGGTGTGCGAGAACACGTGGGCGGACGAAGAGAGAGCAGTAGGAGTAGCAGTGTTATCTGTGGTGATCCATGTTTCCGTCAGTGCCAAGAAGTCGAGGGACTGGAGGGAGGCATAGGCTGAGATTAACTCTGCCTTGTTGGCCGCAGATCGGCAGTTCCAGAGGCTACCGGAGACCTGGAACTCCACGTGGGTCGTGCGCGCTGGGACCACCAGATTAGGGTGGCCGCGGCCACGCGGTGTGGAGCGTTTGTATGGTCTGTGCAGAGAGGAGATAACAGGGATAGACAGACACATAGTTGACAGGCTACAGAAGAGGCTACGCTAATGCAAGGAGATTGGAATGACAAGTGGACTACACGTCTCGAATGTTCAGAAAGTTAAGCTTACGTAGCAAGAATCTTATTGACTAAAATGATTAAAATGATACAGTACTGCTGAAGTAGGCTAGCTGGCAGTGGCTGCGTTGTTGACTTTGTAGGCTAGCTGGCAGTGGCTGCGTTGTTGACACTACACTAATCAAGTCGTTCCGTTGAGTGTAATAGTTTCTACAGTGCTGCTATTCGGGGCTAGCTGGCTAGCTAGCAGTGTTGATTACGTTACGTTGCGTTAAAAGAACGACAATAGCTGGCTTGCTAACCTAGAAAATCGCTCTAGACTACACAATTATCTTTGATACACAGACGGCTATGTAGCTAGCTATGTAGCTAGCTACGATCAAACAAATCAAACCGTTGTGCTGTAATGAAATTAAATGAAAATGTGATACTACCTGTGGAGCGAGCGGAATGCGACCGGGTTGTTGAGTGCGGAAGTTCTATTCAGTAGACGTTGGCTAGCTGTTGGCTAGCTAGCAGTGTCTCCTACGTTAAGGACGACAAATAGCTGGCTAGCTAACCTCGGTAAATTAAGATAATCACTCTAAGACTACACGCTCTAAACTACACAATTATCTTGGATACGAAGACAGCAAAGACAACTATGTAGCTAGCTAACACTACACTAATCAAGTCGTTCAGTTGAGTGTAATAGTTTCTACAGTGCTGCTATTCGGTAGACGGTGGACGTTTGCTAGCTGGCTAGCTGCTGGGCAGATAGCAGTGTAGACTACGTTAGGACGACGAAATACGAAGTTGCAATAGAAGTGCTGACTGTTTCACTTTGTTGTCCTCTTTCTTTTCCTTTTTCTTCTGTCCTTCTTTTGTCCTTATTTTGTCTTCCTTTCTTCTGTTAACTAGATATTTTTTGTTGTTATTCTTTGTAAGCTAGCTAGCTTCTTCCAGGAGAGTCCCTAGCAACTGCTTAGCAACAAGTAAACAATTCTGCTAGCAATTCAGCTAGCTAAGATAACTGTACAATTTTATGAAAAATAGTTAATTTTTCAAAAGCCTGTCTTTTTTGGTTTGTTCCTTGTTTTGTCTTCTATTGAGTCTTGCAGTTTTCTCTTGATTTTTTCGATGTACTTCACTCTAAAAAACATTTAAATCTCAATATATACAGGAGCTCATTTTTCAGCAGCTGCTCAATTTAGAACTCCGGAACAAACTTTAAGAGGCTCCTCTGTCCTCCACTCGTTACCTGTATTAACGGCACCTGTTTGAACTTGTTTATCAGTATAAAAGACACCTGTCCACAACCTCAAACAGTCTCACTCCAAACTCCACTATGGCCAAGACCAAAGAGCTGTCAAAGGACACTAAGAAAGAAAATTGTAGACCTGCACCAGGCTGGGAAGACTGAATCTGCAATAGGTAAGCAGCTTGGTTTGAAGAAATCAGCTGTGGGAGCAATTATTAGGAAATGGAAGACATACAAGACCACTAATAATCTCCCTCGATCTGGGGCTCCATGCAAGATCTCACCCCGTGGGGTCAAAATTATCACAAGAACGACCTGCAGAAGGCTGGGACCACAGTAACAAAGCCTACCATCAGTAACACACTACGCCGCCAGGGACTCAAATCCTGCAGTGCCAGACGTGTCCCCCTGCTTAAGCCAGTACATGTCCAGGCCCGTCTGAAGTTTGCTAGAGAGCATTTGGATGATCCAGAAGAAGATTGGGAGAATGTCATATGGTCAGATGAAAACAAAATATCACTTTTTGGTAAAAACTCAACTCGTCGTGTTTGCAGGACAAAGAATGCTGAGTTGCATCCAAAGAACACCATACTTACTATGAAGCATGGGGGTGGAAACATCATGCTTTGGGGCTGTTTTTCTGCAACGGGACCAGGACGACTGATCCATGTAAAGGAACGTTTGAATGGGGCCATGTATCGTGAGATTTTGAGTGAAAACCTCCTTCCATCAGCAAGGGCATTGAAGATGAAACATGGCTGGGTCTTTCAGCATGACAATGATCCCAAACACACCGCCCGGCCAACGAAGGAGTGGCTTCGTAACAAGCATTTCAAGGTTCTGGAGTGGCCTTGCCAGTCTCCAGAACTCAACCCCATAGAAAATCTTTGGAGGGAGTTGAAAGTCTGTGTTGTCCAGCAACAGCCCCAAAACATCACTGCTCTAGAGGAGATGTGCATGGAGGAATGGGCCAAAATACCAGAAACAGTGTGTGAAAACCTTGTGAAGACTTACAGAAAACATTTGACCTCTGTCATTGCCAACAGTATTGAGATACACTTTTGTTATTGACCAAATACTTATTTTCCACCATCATTTGCAAATAAATGCATTAAAAATCCTACAATGTGATTTTCTGGATTTTCTTCTCTCATTTTGTCTGTCATAGTTGAAGTGTACCTATGATGAAAATTACAGGCCTTCTCATCTTTTTAAGTGGGAGAACTTGCACAATTGGTGGCTGACTAAATACTTTGTTGCCCCACTGTACATGTTACTTTTATATAAAGCAGTCACATAACAATACATTAACCAACATACTGTAAGCTCTTTAATCCCAACCCTCGGTCACTCTCAGCCCATCCCACGTATCAGCATAAACCACCCTCGTTTGGTTTCCATGTGCCATATATTTTTCTATTGTGCTGTAATGTTTTATATAAACATGTGCTTTATAAAGGGTGACATGTTGTGCAGAGGGATGGCATACGCTGTAAAGTGATGACATGTTAGTGACATTCCCGAAAAGCGCGGAAGTTCTGGTGGACCAAACGTGGCCTTCATTAGTCAGGGTTAGGTTTATAATCTCATTTTAAGAAGATCAATAGTGGAAACGGGCAGGGTTTAGCAATAATTATGACTGCTTGACTGTGTTAAGTAGTGACGATGACAAATACTTTAATCAGTACGGTTACTCCTATAGATTTCTATGGCCACTAAGGCCAACTTTGAATGGTTGATATCCCAGGCTTATTTATATGTGCTGTGCAATAGCCCGGGGACGACGTTACACTTAGAAACACTTACCTTGATCAAAGCCCCCAAACCTAAAGACATTGAAAGTATCTTTCTTCTGAAAACCAAGTTCCTCAGTACACAAACATTCACATAACAAAAATGACCCATTACGCGTGGTGCTGGGCCCAGTCAGGTCTTTGACACATTCACCCACTCTCCCACTGAAAGATCAGCTACAAAATGTTGTCACCATTGTAACAGGTAATAATCAAGCCCTGGTCCAACCTTGGGAACAGAAGAGGAACACCTTGTGTGTTAGTCTCAGGTTGGACTACTCCAAATCATCTTGGTTGTGACACACACACACACACAAACACACACACAAACTTACAACTTAAAAACACACTCTTTGCAGGTCCATCAACTATTTAAATACGTCTCAGACACTACAGTAACCTGTAGATCATGAATGAACCTTCATAAATCAGTAGAATGTTTATAACCTATTAATTTACACTTTGTAGTGTCCTGTAATTCTTAGTTTGAAGTGAGACACCTTTGGTCATTCACAACACATACATACATTCCTTATATAATATGATGCTGTACCTACCATAAAGTCAAACCCCTATGGTCATTCACAACACATACATAAATTCCATATATAATATGACGCCGTACTACCATAATGTCAGACACGTTTGGTCATTCACAACACATACATAAATTCCTTATATAATATGACACTGTACCTAGTCAGGGTTAGTCAGACACCTTTGGTCATTTATAACAGATATGTCCAGGGCAATACATTTCGATGTCCGTACTGTGAGACGCCTAAGACAGCGCTATACAGGGAGACAGGACGGACAGCTAATCGTCCTCGCAGTGGCAGACCATGTGTAACAACACCTGCACAGAATCGGTACATCCAAAAATCACACCTGCAGGACAGGTACAGGATGGCAAAAACAACTGCCCGAGTTACACCAGGAACGCACAATCCCTCCATTAGTGCTCAGACTGTCCGCAATAGGCTGAGAGAGGCTGGACTGAGAGCTTGTAGACCGGTTGTAAGGCAGGTCCTCACCAGACCTCACCGGCAACAACGTCATCTATGGGCACAAACCCACCGTCGCTGGACCAGACAGGACTGGGAAAAAGTGCTCTTCACTGACGAGTCGCGGTTTTGTCTCACCAGGAGTGATGGTCGTATTTGTGTTTATTGTCGAAGGAATTAAACCGAGGCCTGTGCTCTGGAACTGGATTGATTTGGAGGTGGAGGGTCCGTCATGGTCTGGGGCGGTGTGTCACAGCATCATCGGACTGAGCTTATTTTCATTGCAGGCAATCTCAACACTGTGCGTTACAGGGAAGACATCCTCCTCCCTCGTGATACCCTTCCTGCAGGCTCATCCTGACATGACCCTACAGCATGACAATGCCACTAGCCATACTGCTCGTTCTGTGCGTGATTTCCTGCAAGACAGGAATGTCAGTGTTCTGCCATGGCCAGCGAAGAGCCCGGATCTCAATCCCATTGAGCATGTCTGGAACCTGTTGGATTCCCCCCAGAAATGTCCGGCAACTTGCAGGTTCCTTGGTGGAAGATGTCTGTAACCTAACCCAAATTATGACATTACCAACCAGAAAGTTCACTAATAGGTCTGATATTTCATCATCAGCTTGTATCAATCACAGTTTTACTAACATGGCTGAACATTGTTCTAAAGCTGTATCAGTGGCACTAGGTTACAGTGATCATAACTTGGTTGCACTCACTAGGAAAACTAAAATATCAAGGGCTGGCCCTAAAATAATCTACCGCAGGTCCTACAGAGGGTTCAATCAGGACTCATTTGTGGATGAGATTAAGAATGTGCAATGGTTAGAAGTGTGTAGTAAGGATGATCCTGAAATCTCACTAAGTTTGTTTATGAAATTATTTATGAGTATAGCTGATAAGCACGCCCCTGAAAATGCACTGTGTGTCACGAACGTCGTAATGATTGGACCAAGGAGCAGCGTGAGTAGAGTTCCACATATTTTTTCTAAACCGAAACTCAGCAAAACAAAACAAACAAGCACAAACGAAACGTGAAGCTACTAGTGCACACAGGCAACTATCCGTAGACAAGATCCCACGAATACCAATGGCTACCTAAATATGAAATGGCTACCTAAATAAGGTCCCCAATCAGAGACAACGATAAACAGGTTCCTCTGATTGGGAACCATATCAGGCCACCATAGAAATACAAAAACACCTAGATGACGCACCCTAGTCACTATCACTCCCCAACCAACATAGAGAATAAACAGCTTTCTATGGTCAGGGCGTGACAGTGCACCCCCCCAAAGTGTGGACTCCGACTGCAAAACCTGACTCAATAGGGGTGGGTCCGGGTGGGCATCTATGATGGATGACACAGGGCATCGGGGGCAGCTGCGGTGCGGGGGACATCCCGGAAGCTCCGGACGGTGGGTCGTCGCCGGAGGCACCGGGCCGCCGACCGTCGCTGGAGGCACCGGGCCGCCGACCGTCGCTGGAGGCTCCGGACCGCCGACCGACGCTGGAGGCTCCGGACCGCCGACCGACGCTGGAGGCTCCGGACCGCCGACCGTCGCTGGAGGCTCCGGACCGGCGACCGTCGCTGGAGGCTCCGCTGGAGGCTCCGGACCGGCGACCGTCGCTGGAGGCTCCGGACCGGCGACCGTCGCTGGAGGCTCCGGACCGGCGACCGTCGCTGGAGGCTCCGGACCGCCGACCTTCGCTGGAGGCACCGGACCGCCGACCGTTGCTGGAGGTTCCGGACTGGGAAGGCAAAAATTGTTCTTTAATGGTAGCTTTTCAATTAGTAAAGATATACATTGTGGTGTTCCTCAAGGAAGCTGCCTAGGCCCACTGATCTACGCTATCTTTACTAATGACTTAATCAACAAAGCAAGAGTGGTCATGTATGCTGATGACTCCACAATGTATAGTGCAGCATCAGAATGTAATGAGCTAAAAGATGTACTGAGCAGTGAACTAAGAATGGTGTCTGAGTGGTTTCATTTGAACAAATTGGTGTTGAACATTTCTAAAACTAAATGTTTTGTATTTGGTTCAAGATATATGCTTGCTGATGGCCCCCAATTGACTTTGTCAATGAATAGAATACATGTAGAGCAAGTGAAAAAAAAACTACTAGGCGTCATGTTGGACGCAGCTTCATCATGATCAGAACACATAGATAATATTGTTATTATGATGGGTAAGGGAATTGCTGTTACAAGAAAATGTGCAGAGTATGTAACATCTACCACTCTGAATCAGGTAATTCAATCCCTGGTCCTATCACACTTAGAGTACTGTCCGGTTATATGGTCATCTGCAGCAAAGAAAGATAGAAAAAAAGCTCCAAATGCCTCAACACAGGGCTGCCAGATTAGTTATTCATTGATGTAACCGAATGAATATTATTAAAATGCATCAGAATCTTTCATGGCTTCAAAAACAAATGACTATCTAGTCTTCTGATTATCTTTAGGAATGTTATATTTTTCAAACAACCACAGTATTTTTCAGTCCAATTAGTACATACTAGCAAGACGCATAACCACCAAACCGGACAGGCAAATTCAGGGCAGCTAAAACAACTCAAGTCAAGGACAAATCGCATTAAATCTACAGTTTTATACAGAGCTATAGATGAATGGAACTTTTTACCAATCCATATTTCTCAGGCAAAAAGTGAATCCACCTTCAAGAAAAAAATAAAATAACATCTAATGTGATAGACCATATGACTGGACAGCAAATAGAAAGTATCTGTCACGATCGTCGTAAGAAGCCTGCCAAAATGCAGCGTGGTATGTGTTCATGATGATATTTTAATTAAAGAAAGCACTGAACACAAACCAATAAACGACCATGAAGCTATAAGAACTGTGCTGACACAAGCAACTAACATAGACAATCACCCACAACCCACAATGACAAAACAGGCTACCTAAATATGGTTCCCAATCAGAGACAACGACTAACACCTGCCTCTGATTGAGAACCATATCAGGCCGAACACAGAAACAGACAAACTAGACATACAACATAGAATGCCCACTCAGATCACACCCTGACCAAACAAAACATAGAAACATACAAAGCAAACTATGGTCAGGGCGTGACAGTATCAACTGAATGTTAAATGTGTTTCCTGTCAGGTATTTTAATTATCTGTATTGTCTACTTGTTGAATGTTTGTGAAGTCTTGATTGATTGTTTGTAATGTCTCGTTAACTGGTGTTGGACCCCAGGAAGATTAGCTAGTGTTACGGCGTTAGCTAATCGGGATCCATGTAAAAATTACAAAATTACATTTGCATTAAATGTTCCAAGGTCAAATAAATGCCCCCAATGGAAATCACTGTATACGGATGGGTGCAGCAGTACAAGTATTGTAGGGGAATACTGTAGGTCTATAGAATGTATACAGTACAGTATATGGTGTCATTTCATGGGGCTATGAATAATGCAGAGTGTTGCTGGACTTTAACTCCACCCATTACATTGGCAGCGGAATCACATCACACGCACTGACTGCACTACAGACAATGAATTAAAGGGTAACTACACACAAAAAATCAAAGTTTCTTAGACTTTACCCAGACTTCAAAAGCCATCCCCTGATGTGGTTAAAGCATCCAATTTGGTTGTTTTTCTATTAAAAAGTGTGAAAAAACTGGGGCAAACCAACGTTTTGGGGGGAAATCTGGAACCTGAGAAACAAAACCAAGATAACGGAATTTGGGAAAAGACAGATGTCAGCAAAACATTTAAACAGATTTTAAAAGGCCCTAACAACGTTTTATGCTGTGCATGACTGCACTTTAGAGTGTGTGTCATCCTGCAGCATAGCATTTTGGGGGAAGTTGAGGTCAGGTCGATTATTGATTATGCACCTAAGAGGGAAAGTGGTTGGGCCATGCTAGAAATGTTTTAGTGAAATATAATATAATATGTAACAATTAGCAGACACTTTTATCCAAAGTGATTTACATTCATGCGTGAATCCATTTTTATGTATGTTTTATGTGTTTCTAAAGTGAACTCTAACACGGTGTGTGCATGCGTATTAATGTGTGTGTCTCCAGGGAATTCTATTAAGTTTACATCAAGGATATGCTGATTAGTAACAGAGGGTTGTGTTTTCTTAATCACATTTTCCATCACTGTGACTTGCATAATTTCGCCACTGTCACAACTTGGCTTCCCATTTATTTTTCTACAGCCCAGACCAGAGGTCATTTAAAAAGAAGATAAATTCTAATTATCCACTGAAAGTACAAAGTAGAAAACAATTTACCAGACCACTACATTTGCCCCTTTTGCTTGAAGATACAGTATTAAATGTTTATTATGGAACCATTATGAATTGAAATATTTTTTTCTAATATTTAATATTAATATTCTGTGTTGACTGCAGGTTGGGAGATATACGTGATCTAATTAAAAGGCTTGTTCGGTAAAACATACAGTACATTAATAATAATAGCCTCCATAATCTCATTTTAATGATATTTCCAATGCAAATCCTTAAATAATGAAAATTGTGCATTGTTTGTCAGTAAATTGTTTGTGTCTTATCTCCAAACGATGCACATCTCAGCGAAACCGCTCCAGCATTACATGCTTCATTAAAAATGATGACAGGAAAAGAAACGAATATATTTGTGAATGAAATGCTTCTCTGTATCTTGAAATATTCCCAAAGCAACTCAGCAAATATCCACTATGATTCTATTGGGTATGCTATGACGTCAGTCTCCAATATTATTAAGAGACCACTTCAGGCCACTGATTGAATGATCCAATGGCTGTAACCCCATTTGTTTCCCATATCTGTCTATTATCATAAATCATATTTGATTCATAAAGCCTTGCCATCTTTAGGAACAATAAATAGTATTTCCTGTGGTCTACAGAGCCAAACAAAAGTCCTAACTGAGTACGACAGTATGAGTATACCTAGCGGTAAAACCTGGAAGTGGTTCCAATCATTTTTCTACCATTCATTTTTCCGTAGGGGATTTTAGAATTACTTCACATACGGTCTGTGTAGGCTTACCTTGGCATGACATTTTGATAACCGCACAAATCTCTCTCGGACAAGGTCAATTATATCAATACCCCCCAAAAATATGAAATTAGCTAATTAGCTGCTAATGTGGCTATCATATAGAACTACACATCCTGTTGAAAGCTTAGAAAAGTCTCTAGACGAACAGTGAGCTAATGTTAACTAGCTAGTTAGGCACCTGGGTTGGATAGTTGACTACATTAGCAAACATTTTCTAGCTAATGTTGATCTCACCGTGGTGTAGTTGGACTTTCCCGACAGGAAATGCTAGCGAATGTTCCTAACAATAGCGATTAGCGCTAACGCTAAATATCCCTGCTCTGGTGCACGAGCTAGTATGTCACCACCTGTTGGGAAAAGTCTGACTACATGAACAATGAGCTAACCTAACTAGTTAACTAAACGTTAGCTAAATATTTCTGTCCTAGTAGGCTAACATTAGCTAACATGTCACCACGTGGCAGGTGTGACTACGCAGTGAGCCAACATTAACTAGCTGGCTAGCTAGCTCACAAATGACTTGTTTTCCCATAGAAAACACAAATGGTTTTGTTCCATGAGTGCGTCCGTTGCACATGGCTCATCAAATGACCTGTGAAGTCAGTTATACTCCCCTACTCACAAGGCAGGCAATACGCTCGACCTCATCTTTACTAGATGCTGTTCTTCCACTAACCTCATTGCAACTCCCCTCCAAGTCTCCGACCACTACCTTGTATCCTTTTCCCTCTCGCTCTCATCCAACACTTCCCACACTGCCCCTACTCGGATGGTATCGCGCCGTCCCAACCTTCGCTCTCTCTCCCCCGCTACTCTCTCCTCTTCCATCCTATCATCTCTTCCCTCTGCTCAAACCTTCTCCAACCTATCTCCTGATTCTGCCTCCTCAACCCTCCTCTCCTCCCTTTCTGCATCCTTTGACTCTCTATGTCCCCTATCTTCCAGGCCGGCTCGGTCCTCCCCTCCCGCTCCGTGGCTCGACGACTCATTGTGAGCTCACAGAACAGGGCTCCGGGCAGCCGAGCGGAAATGGAGGAAAACTCGCCTCCCTGATGACCTGGCATCCTTTCGCTCCCTCCTCTCTACATTTTCCTCCTCTGTCTCTGCTGCTAAAGCCACTTTCTACCACTCTAAATTCCAAGCATCTGCCTCTAACCCTAGGAAGCTCTTTGCCACCTTCTCCTCCCTCCTGAATCCTCCCCCCTCCTCCCTCTCTGCAGATGACTTTGTCAACCATTTTGAAAAGAAGGTCGACGACATCCGATCCTCGTTTGCTAAGTCAAACGACACCGCTGGTTCTGCTCACACTGCCCTACCCGGTGCTCTGACCTCTTTCTCCCCTCTCTCTCCAGATGAAATCTCGCGTCTTGTGACGGCCGGCCGCCCAACAACCTGCCCGCTCGACCCTATCCCCTCCTCTCTTCTCCAGACTATTTCCGGAGACCTTCTCCCTTACCTCACCTCGCTCATCAACTCATCCCTGACCGCTGGCTACGTCCCTTCCGTCTTCAAGAGAGCGAGAGTTGCACCCCTTCTGAAAAAACCTACACTCGATCCCTCCGATGTCAACAACTACAGACCAGTATCCCTTCTTTCTTTTCTCTCCAAAACTCTTGAACGTGCCGTCCTTGGCCAGCTCTCCCGCTATGTCTCTCAGAATGACCTTCTTGATCCAAATCAGTCAGGTTTCAAGACTAGTCATTCAACTGAGACTGCTCTTCTCTGTATCACGGAGGCGCTCCGCACCGCTAAAGCTAACTCTCTCTCCTCTGCTCTCATCCTTCTAGACCTATCGGCTGCCTTCGATACTGTGAACCATCAGATCCTCCTCTCCACCCTCTCCGAGTTGGGCATCTCCGGCGCGGCCCACGCTTGGATTGCGTCCTACCTGACAGGTCGCTCCTACCAGGTGGCGTGGCGAGAATCTGTCTCCTCACCACGCGCTCTCACCACTGGTGTCCCCCAGGGCTCTGTTCTAGGCCCTCTCTTATTCTCGCTATACACCAAGTCACTTGAAAATTAATCTTAGCACCAAGACTAGTACTTTTCAGACTATGCTAGTAGACAATGTGCCAAACTAGCCTGACACAGTAGTGAAATTTTGCCTTTACAAACATAGCATGCCACAGATTTAGGACATGCATGTTACTCAGGCTAGTATAAATCTTGGTCTGCTGGCCAGTGCCTAAAATCCTTATGTTCCATCCCTGCATATCAGTCCCTTTCAGACGATCCCCCTTGTCACTATTGGTCCTCATCAGTGCCCTCAAGGCTTAGGATTTTAACTTTCCTCTTGCGAATTAGAATCAGTAGTACAGTAGTATAGCTCATCACAATACTTGGGCTCCTGAGTGGCGCAGCTGTCTAAAGCACTGCACCTCAGTGCTTGAGAAGTCACTACAGACACCCTGGTTTGAATCCAGGATGTATCACCACAGGCTGTGATTGGGAGTCCCATAGGGCGGTGTATAATTAGCCCAGCATCGTCTGGGTTTGGCTAATGTAGGCTGTCATTGTAAATATGAATTTGTTCTTAACTGACTTGCCTAGTTAAATAAAGGTTAAAACATTATTTTTTTAACTTCACCTCTTCAGGCAAATAGTACCCTAGAAGTCATGACCATCTAGTTGAGCATTCTCAGCAAAAATGTCCTATCCACATAGTAGGATTTTAGATGTGCAGATAGACCAAAGCCCAGTCTATTTTACCTAGGATAGGATAAAGTAATCCTTCTCACCCCCCCTTAAAAGATTTAGATGCACTATTGTAAAGTGGCTGTTCCACTGGATGTCATAAGGTGAATGCACCAATTTGTAAGTCGCTCTGGATAAGAGCGTCTGCTAAATGACTTAAATGTAAATGTAATGTAAATGTAAATCCCACAAAACATTTACAACAACCGCTACAGGAAATGATTTGACTGTGAGATGACAAATTATGTTTTACACAGGAGCACACTCTACAAAGGCCTCCAAGGGGAACTGCGTAACCTGTCTGTCTTGAATGCGTCTGAGGTATACCACAATGTACTTAAGTAAAAATACTACGAAGTCGTTTTTTGGGGGTGTGTACATTTACATTACATTTAAGTCATTTAGCAGACGCTCTTATCCAGAGCGACTTACAAATTGGTGCATACACCTTATGACATCCAGTGGAACAGCCACTTACAATAGTGCATCTAAATCTTTTTAGGGGGGGGGGGTGAGAAGGATTACTTACCCTATCCTAGGTATTCCTTGAAGAGGTGGGGTTTCAGGTGTCTCCGGAAGGTGGTGATTGACTCCGCTGTCCTGGCGTCGTGAGGGAGTTTGTTCCACCATTGGGGGGCCAGAGCAGCGAACAGTTTTGACTGGGCTGAGCGGGAACTGTACTTCCTCAGTGGTAGGGAGGCGAGCAGGCCAGAAGTGGATGAACGCAGTGCCCTTGTTTGGGTGTAGGGCCTGATCAGAGCCTGGAGGTACTGAGGTGCCGTTCCCCTCACAGCTCCGTAGGCAAGCACCATGGTCTTGTAGCGGATGCGAGCTTCAACTGGAAGCCAGTGGAGAGAGCGGAGGAGCGGGGTGACGTGAGAGAACTTGGGAAGGTTGAACACCAGACGGGCTGCGGCGTTCTGGATGAGTTGTAGGGGTTTAATGGCACAGGCAGGGAGCCCAGCCAACAGCGAGTTGCAGTAATCAAGACGGGAGATGACAAGTGCCTGGATTAGGACATGCGCCGCTTCCTGTGTGAGGCAGGGTCGTACTCTGCGGATGTTGTAGAGCATGAACCTACAGGAACGGGACACCGCCTTGATGTTAGTTGAGAACGACAGGGTGTTGTCCAGGATCACGCCAAGGTTCTTAGCGCTCTGGGAGGAGGACACAATGGAGTTGTCAACCGTGATGGCGAGATCATGGAACGGGCAAACCTTCCCCGGGAGGAAGAGGAGCTCCGTCTTGCTGAGGTTCAGCTTGAGGTGGTGATCCGTCATCCACACTGATATGTCTGCCAGACATGCAGAGATGCGATTCGCCACCTGGTCATCAGAAGGGGGAAAGGAGAAGATTAATTGTGTGTCGTCTGCATAGCAATGATAGGAGAGACCATGTGAGGTTATGACAGAGCCAAGTGACTTGGTGTATAGCGAGAATAAGAGAGGGCCTAGAACAGAGCCCTGGGGGACACCAGTGGTGAGAGCGCGTGGTGAGGAGACAGATTCTCGCCACGCCACCTGGTAGGAGCGACCTGTCAGGTAGGACGCAATCCAAGCGTGGGCCGCGCTGGAGATGCCCAACTCGGAGAGGGTGGAGAGGAGGATCTGATGGTTCACAGTATCGAAGGCAGCCGATAGGTCTAGAAGGATGAGAGCAGAGGAGAGAGAGTTAGCTTTAGCAGTGCGGAGCGCCTCCGTGATACAGAGAAGAGCAGTCTCAGTTGAATGACTAGTCTTGAAACCTGACTGATTTGGATCAAGAAGGTCATTCTGAGAGAGATAGCGGTAGAGCTGGCCAAGGACGGCACGCTCAAGAGTTTTGGAGAGAAAAGAGAGAAGGGATACTGGTCTGTAGTTGTTGACATCGGAGGGATCGAGTGTAGGTTTTTTCAGAAGGGGTGCAACTCTCGCTCTCTTGAAGACGGGAGGGACGTAGCCAGCGGTCAGGGATGAGTTGATGAGCGAGGTGAGGTAAGGGAGAAGGTCTCCGGAAATGGTCTGGAGAAGAGAGGAGGGGATAGGGTCAAGCGGGCAGGTTGTTGGGCGGCCGGCCGTCACAAGACGCGAGATTTCATCTGGAGAGAGAGGGGAGAAAGAGGTCAGAGCATAGGGTAGGGCAGTGTGAGCAGACCAGCGGTGTCGTTTGACTTAGCAAACGAGGATCGGATGTCGTCGACCTTCTTTTCAAAATGGTTGACGAAGTCATCTGCAGAGAGGGAGGAGGGGGGAGGATTCAGAAGGGAGGAGAAGGTGGCAAAGAGCTTCCTAGGGTTAGAGGCAGATGCTTGGAATTTAGAATGGTAGAAAGTGGCTTTAGCAGCAGAGACAGAGGAGGAAAATGTAGAGAGGAGGGAGTGAAAGGATGCCAGGTCCGCAGGGAGGCGAAGTTTTCCTCCATTTCCGCTCGGCTGCCCGGAGCCCTGTTCTGTGAGCTCTCAATGAGTCGTCGAGCCACGGAGCGGGAGGGGAGGACCGAGCCGGACTGGAGGATAGGGGACATAGAGAGTCAAAGGATGCAGAAAGGGAGGAGAGGAGGGTTGAGGAGGCAGAATCAGGAGATAGGTTGGAGAAAGTTTGAGCAGAGGGAAGAGATGATAGGATGGAAGAGGAGAGAGTAGCGGGGAGAGAGAGCGAAGGTTGGGACGGCGCGATACCATCCGAGTAGGGGCAGTGTGGGAAGTGTTGGATGAGAGCGAGAGGGAAAAGGATACAAGGTAGTGGTCGGAGACTTGGAGGGGAGTTGCAATGAGGTTAGTAGAAGAGCAGCATCTAGTAAAGATGAGGTCAAGCGTATTGCCTGCCTTGTGAGTAGGGGGGGAAGGTGAGAGGGTGAGGTCGAAAGAGGAGAGGAGTGGAAAGAAGGAGGCAGAGAGGAATGAGTCAAAGGTAGACGTGGGGAGGTTAAAGTCGCCCAGAACTGTGAGAGGTGAGCCGTCCTCAGGAAAGGAGCTTATCAAGGCATCAAGCTCATTGATGAACTCTCCAAGGGAACCTGGAGGGCGATAAATGATAAGGATCTTAAGCTTGAAAGGGCTGGTAACTGTGACAGCATGGAATTCAAAGGAGGCGATAGACAGATGGGTAAGGGGAGAAAGAGAGAAAGACCACTTGGGAGAGATGAGGATCCCGGTACCACCACCCCGCTGACCAGAAGCTCTCGGGGTGTGCGAGAACACGTGGGCGGACGAGGAGAGAGCAGTAGGAGTAGCAGTGTTATCTGTGGTGATCCATGTTTCCGTCAGTGCCAAGAAGTCGAGGGACTGGAGGGAGGCATAGGCTGAGATGAACTCTGCCTTGTTGGCCGCAGATCGGCAGTTCCAGAGGCTACCGGAGACCTGGAACTCCACGTGGGTCGTACGCGCTGGGACCACCAGATTAGGTGGCCGCGGCCACGCGGTGTGGAGCGTTTGTATGATCTGTGCAGAGAGGAGAGAACAGGGATAGACAGACACATAGTTGACAGGCTACAGAAAAGGCTACGCTAATGCAAGGAGATTGGAATGACAAGTGGACTACACGTCTCGAATGTTCAGAAAGTTAAGCTTACATAGCAAGAATCTTATTGACTAAAATGATTAAAATGATACAGTACTGCTGAAGTAGGCTAGCTGGCAGTAGCTGCGTTGTTGACACTACACTAATCAAGTCGTTCCGTTGAGTGTAATAGTTTCTACAGTGCTACTATTCGGGGGCTAGCTGGCTAGCTAGCAGTGTTGTTTACGTTACGTTGCGTTAAAAGAACGACAATAGCTGGCTAGCTAACCTAGGAAATCGCTCTAGACTACACAATTATCTTTGAAACAAAGACGGCTATGTAACTAGCTATGTAGCTAGCTACGATCAAACAAATCAAACCGTTGTACTGTAATGAAATGAAATTAAAATGTGATACTACCTGACCGGGTTGTTGAATTCGATTCAGTAACGTGTGTGTGGTGACGTTGGCTAGCTGTTAGCTGTTGGCTAGCTAGCAGAGTCTCCTACGTTAAGGACGACAAATAGCTGGCTAGCGAACCTCAGTGAATTAAGATAATCACTCCAAGACTACACACTCTAAACTACACAATTATCTTGGAAACAAAGACAGCTGTGTAGCTAGCTAACACTAAACTAATCAAGTCGTTCAGTTGAGTGAATAGCACTACAGTGATGCTAATCTGTGGGCGTTAGCTAGCGTTTGCTAGCTCCTGGGCGAATAGCAGTGAAGGCTACGTTAGGGCGACGAAATACGATAATTATGCAATTATCTCTGATACAAGGACGGCTATGTAGCTAGCTAAGAAGAATTGCTAAGATTAGACAAATCAAACCGTTGTACTATAATGAAATAGTTATACAACCTGCAGAGCGAAGTGCGAATGCGACCGCTCGCTCCAACCCGGAAGTTGTTTTACTTTACTATTTAGAAATGGTTACTTCTCCCCAATTGGTAGTTACAGTCTTGTCTCATCACTGCAACTCCCAGACTCGGGAGAGGCGAAGGTCGAGAGCCATGCGTCCTCCAAAGCACAATCCACACTGCTTCTTGGCACAATGTCTGCTTAACCCAGCCACACCAATGTGTCAGAAGAAACACCTGGCGACCGTGTCAGCATGCATGCACCTGGCCCACCATAGGAGTCACTAGAGCATGATCGGACAAGGACATTCCTCCTGGCCAAACCCTCTCCTAACCAGGCTGGGCCAATTGTGCGCCGCTCCATGGGTCTCCCAGCCGCGACCAGCTGCAACAGAGGCTGGACTCAAACCAGGATCTCTAGTGGCACAGCTAGCAACTGCGATGCAGTGCCTTACACCACTGCGCCACTTGGGAGGCCCTTACATTTACATTTACATTTAAGTCATTTAGCAGACGCTCTTATCCAGAGCGACTTACAAATTGGTGCATTCACCTTATGACATCCAGTGGAACAGCCACTTTACAATAGTGCATCTAAATATTTTAAGGGGGGGGGGGGTGAGAAGGATTGCTTTATCCTATCCTAGGTATTCCTTAAAGAGGTGGGGTTTCAGGTGTCTCCAGAAGGAGACACCTTCTATTTAACTTTTACATTCCTAAAGAAAATAATATACTTTTGGGGCCTCCCAGGTGGCGCAGTGGTCTAAGGCATACCACTCCATCACAGTGCCACCAGAGACTCTGGGTTCAAGCCCAGACTCTGTCCATGGGGTAATGCACAATTGGCCTAGCTTCGCCCGGGTGAGGGAGTGTTTGGCCGGTAGGGATATCCTTGTCTCATCGTGCACTAGTGACTCCTGTGGCGGGCCGGGTGCAGTGCGCGCTGACCAGGTCACTAGGTGTATGGTGTTTCCTCTGACACATTGGTGCGGCTGGCTTCCGGGTTGGATGCGTGCTGTGTTAAGAAGCAGTGCGGCTTGGTTGGGTTGTGTTTTCGGAGGATGCATGACTCTCGACCTTCGTCTCTCCCGAGCCCGTACGGGAGTTGTAGCGATGAGACAAGACAATAACTACTAACAATTGGATGCCACAAAATTGGTGAGAAAAAGGGGGTAAAAAGAAATCTAATAATAATATACTTTTTACTCCATACAACCAAAAGTTCTCATTACAATTTAGCAGGACAGGAACATTTTCCAATTCACACACTTATCAAGGGCCTGTTGTCCGGACCTCTGGCAGTCTCTATGGGGGTGCCATAGGCCGACTCTTTTCTCTGTAAACATCAATGATGTCGCTCTTGCTGCGCGTCATTCTTTGATTCAACTCTACGCAGACGACACCATTCTGTATACTTCTGGCCCTTCTTTGGACACTGTGTTAACAAACATCCAGATGAGCTTCAATGCCATACCACACTACTTCCGTGACCTCCAACTGCTCTTAAATGCAAGTTAAACTAAATGCATGCTCTTCAACCGATCGCTGCCTGTACCCGCCCGTCTAGTATCACTACTCTGGACGCTTCTGACTAAGAATATGTGGACAACTACAAATACCTAGGTGTCTGGTTAGACTGTAACCTCTCCTTCCAGACTCACGTTTAAGCATCTCCACCTTTCCTTCCAGTTCTCTGCTGCCAATTGACTGGAACGAATTGCAAAAAGACTTATAACTCCCTCTCTAACTTTAAGCATCAGCTGTTAGAGAAGCTTACCGTTCACTGTACCTGTACACAGCCAATCTGTAAATTACACACAACTACCTCATCCCCCATATTATTACTTACTCTCTTGCTCTTTTGCACCCCAGTGTCTCTAATTGCACATCATCATCTGCACATCTATCACTCCATTGTATTAATGCTAAATTGTAATTATTTCGCCTCTATGGCCTATTTATAGCCCATCTCCCTACTCTTCTACATTTGCACAAACTGTACATAGATGTTTCAATTTTTTTCTATTGTGTTACTGACTGCACGTTTGTTTATGTGTAACTCTGATGTTGTTTTTGTCGCACTGCTTTGCTTTATCTTGGCCAGGTCGCAGTTGTAAATGAGAACTTGTTCTCAACTGGCTTACTTGGTTAAACAAAAGGTGAAATGATTTTTTAAATATTTTTTATTAAATAAAATCTCAAATCCAAAATTAGATCTAGAATCGGCTTGCTATTTCGCAACAAAGCATCCTTCACTCATGCTGCCGTACATACCCTCGTAAAACTGACTATGCTACCGATCCTTGACTTAGGCGATGTCATTTACAAAATAGCCTCCAACACTCTACTCAGAGAATTGGATGCAGTCTATCACAGTGCCATCCGTTTTGTCACCAAAGCTCCATATACGACCCACCACTGGGACCTGTATGCTCTAGTTGGCTGGCCCTTGCTTCATATTCATCGCCAAACCCACTGGCTCCAGGGCTTCTACAAGTCTATGCTAGGTAAAGCCCCGCCTTATCTCAGCTCACTGGTCACCACAGCAATACGCACACGTAGCACACGCTCCAGCAGGTATATTTCACCTGTCATTCCCAAAGCCAACTCCTTCTTTGGCCGCCTTTCCTGCCAGTTCTCTGCTGCCAGTGACTGAAACTAATTGCAAAAATCAATGAAGCTGGAGTTACATCTCCCAAGCTAACTTTAAGCATCAGCTGTCAGAGCAGCTTACCGATCATTGCACCTGCACATAGCCCATCTGTAAATAGCCCATCCAAAGCCCATCCAACTACCCCATATTGATATTTCTTTTTTTGTTATTTTGCACCCCAGCATCTCTACTTGCACATTCATCTTCTGCTCACTCCAGTGTTAATGCTAAAATGAAATTTTTCGCCACTATGGCCTATTTATTGCATTAACACCCTAATCTTACAACATTTGCACACACTGTATATAGATTTTTATTTTGTGTTATTGACTGTACGTTTGTTCATCCCATATGTAACTGTGTTGTTTGTGTCACACTCCTTTGCTTTATCTTGGCCAGGTCGCAGTTGTAAATGAGAACTTGTTCTCAACTGGCCTACCTGGTTAAATGAAGGTGAAAATAAATAAATAAATAAATACAATTCAATAGAACATCCCTGGTCATCCCTACTGCATCTGATCAGGCGGACTCATTAAACACACAAGCATTTCGCTACACTCGCACGAACATCTGCTAACCATGTGTATGTGACAAATAAAATTTGATTTGATTTGATGATTTGATTTAGTTTGTAAATGACTATTGGAGTGTGCCCCTGGCAAAAAAAACAAGAAAACTGTTTGCTTTATGTAAGGAATTTGAAATTATTTATATTTTACTTTTGATAGTTAAGTATGTTTTAGCAATTACATTTACAGTTGAAGTCAGAAGTTTACAAACACCTTAGCCAAATACATTTAAACTCAGATTTTCACAATTCCTGACATTTAATCCTAGTAAGAAGTTCTTGTCTTACGTCAGTCAGGATCACCACTTTATTTTAAGAATGTGAAATGTCAGAATAATAATTTACATTCACTCAATTAGTATTTGGTAGCATTGCCTTTAAATTGTGGTCCTTCTGTAGCTCAGTTGGTAGAGCATGGCGCTTGTAACGCCAGGGTAGTGGGTTCGATCCCCGGGACCACCCATACGTAGAATGTATGCACACATGACTGTAAGTCGCTTTGGATAAAAGCGTCTGCTAAATGGCATATATTATATTAAATTGTTTAACTTGGGTCAAACGTTTCGGGTAGCCTTCCACAAGCTTCCCACAACAAGTTGAGTGAATTTTGGTCCATTCCTCCTGACAGAGCTGGTGTAACTGAGTCGGGTTTTGTAGGCCTCCTTGCTCGCACACACTTTTTTCAGTTCTGCCGTCAAATTTTCTATTGGATTGAGGTCAGGGCTTTGTGGTGGCCACTCCAATACGTTGACTTTGTTGTCCTTAAGCCATTTTGCCAAACTTTGGAAGTATGCTTGGGGTCATTGTCCATTTGGAAGAACCATTTGCGACCAAGCTTCTTAACTTCCTGACTGATGTCTTGGGATGTTGCTTCAGTATATCCACATAATAGTCCTCCTCATGATGCCATTTATTTTGTGAAGTGCACCAGTTCCTCCTGCAGCAAAGCACCCCCACAACATGATTACTGCCACCCCAGTGCTTCACGGTTGGGATGGTGTTCCTCGGCTTTCAAGGCTCCCCCTTTTTCCTCCAAACATAACGATGGTCATTATGGCCAAACAGTCATATTTTTGTTTCATCAAACCTGAGGACATGTCTCCAAAAAGTATGATCTTTGTCCCCACTTTTTTATTGCGGTTTTGGAGCAGTGGCTTCTTCCCTGCTGAGTAGCCTTTCGGGTTATTTTGATATGGGAATCGTTTTACTGTGGATATAGATACTTCTGTACCCGTTTCCTCCTGCATCTTCACAAGGTTCTTTGCTGTTGTTCTGGGATTGATTTTCACTTTTCGCACCAAAGTACGTTCATCTCTAGGAGACAGAATGCATCTCCTTCCTGAGTGGTGCGACGGCTGTGTGGTCCCATGATGTTTATACTTGCGTACTATTGCTTGTACAGATGAACGTGGTACCTTCAGGCATTTGGAAATTGCTCCCAAGGGTGAACCAGACTTGTGGAGGTCTACAATTTTTTTTCTCAAGACTTGGCTGAATTCTTTTGATTTTCCCATGATGTCAAGCAAAGATGCACTGAGTTTGAAGGTAGGCCTTGAAATACATCCACAGGTACACCTCCAATTGACTCAAATTATGTCAATTAGCCTATCAAAAACTTCTAAAGCCATGACATCATTTTCTGGAATGTTCTAAGCTGTTTAAAGGCACAGTCAACTTAGTGAATGTAAACTTCTGACGCACTGGAATTGTGATACAGTGAATGATAAGTGAAATAATCTGTCTGTAAACAATTGTTGGAAAAATTACTTGTGCATGCACAAAGTAGATGTCCTAACCAACTTGCCAAAACTATAGTTTGTTAACAAGACATTTGTGGAGTGGTTGAAAAACGAGTTTTAATGACACCAACCTAACTGTATGTAAACTTCCGACTTCAACTGTACTTTTAATGCTCAAGTATATTTAAAGCCAAATACTTTTCGACTTTTACTCAAGTAGTATTTTCTGGGTGACTTTCACTTTTACTTGAGTCATTTTCTATTAAGGTGTCTTTACTTTTACTCAAATAGGACGATTGGGTACTTTTCCCCACCAATGCCACAATGGGCATCCCCAGCGAGGTCCCGTTGTTCGACTCTGCTTTTGAGTCCAGAGTCCAGACAGGAAGTTCCCTGTCCTACCAGCAACCTGTGGCAGCAAGCAGCCACATTGTCTCCCATCACGACGCCCCTCCTCTGCCACACCTGCCACTCGATAACTACAGACTGGAGCTGTCACGAATCTCGCTGAAGATGGTGCCTCTTCCTGTTCGGGCGGCGCTCGGCGGTCGTCGTCGCCGGACTATGAGCTGCCATCGATTCCCTTTCTGTTTGTTTCTGTTTATTGGATAATTGGGTACACCTGTTTTGAGTTTGTGTTTGTTTGTAGGCTATTTAAAGGCACTAGGCCCGCTGGGTATTTGTGCGGGCTTGTTTTCTGTTATCTGGTGTATGAGTGTAATCAGTATTTTTTGGACAGTTTATTCCGTGGTATTTTGGGACGGGTTGTTTCATGCGCCCTGGTGTTTTGCATGTTGTGGCTCCACAGTCTATGGAATAAAATATCCACGAACTGAATTACCTGCTCTCTGCGCTTGACTCCTCCACTCACCATTGTTAGAAGTTGTAACAGAAGCCCGCACCACCTAAACGGAGTCAGCAGGAGCAGCGACCACCCCTCTCCCAACTATGGAGGAGCGTGTTCATCATCATACAGCTGTCCTCCATCGGATCGGTACAGCGATGGACCAGATGATGGAGAGGATGGAACGATGGGAGAGGAGTGGTCTACCGACGTCTACCCCAGCTATCCAAAAAGACGACGCCACCTACTCCACCTACGTCGTCCTCTGGGTCCAGCACATTGCGTTTCTTCCCCCCGAGGGAGTACGATGGAGCGGCGGCCGGGTGCCAGGGATTTTTGCTCCAGCTCGAGCTCTACCTGGCTCCCGTGCGTCCGGCTCCCTCGGATGAGGAGAGTGTGAGCCTCCTCGTCTCCTGTTTAACGGGTAGGGCCCTGGACTGGGCCAACGCTGTCTGGAACAGCCCAGACTCGGCTCGGGACAACTATCTGGAGTTCACCCGCCGTTTTCGAGCTGTGTTCGACCACCCACCAGAGGGCAAAGCGGCGGGTGAGCGACTGTTCCACCTCAGACAGGAGACGAGGAGTGCGCAGGACTTCGCGTTGGAGTTCAGGACCCTAGCTGCTGGTTCTGGGTGGAATGACAGGGCCCTGATGGACCATTATCGTTGCAGTCTCCGGGAGGACGTCCGCCGGGAGCTAGCTTGTCGGGACACAACTCTCTCCCTGGATGAACTAATAGACATGTCGATTCGATTGGACAACCTGCTAGCTGCCCGCGGGCGTTCAGAAGGGATTCTGTCAATTCCACCTTCCAGCCCTTCCGCTCCCACTCCGATGGAGTTGGGAGGAGCTGCATCTAGGGAGACCAGAGGAGGAGGATCCTCCTGCGCCTATTGTGGACGGAGAGGACACACTTCGGACCGGTGCTGGAGGAGTTCCTCTGGGAGTCGAGCTGGCCGGCGGAACACCGAAGCTCCGTCCCTGCGCTTTCTTTTCTAAGAAGCTGGGTCCGGCGGAGCGGAACTATGATGTGGGGGACCGGTAGTTACTAGCTATGGTAAAGGCCCTGAAGGTGTGGAGACATTGGCTCGAGGGGGCTAAACACCCTTTCCTCATCTGGACTGACCACCGCAATCTGGAGTATATTTGAGCAGCGAGGAGACTGAATCCGCGTCAGGCAAGGTGGGCCGAGTTCTTTACACGCTTTAGATTTACGATCTCTTATAGACCAGGTTCCCTTAACACTAAGGCCGATGCGCTGTCCCGTCTCTATGACACCGAGGACCGGTCCATCGAACCAACTCCCATCCTTCCAGCCTCTCGGCTGGTGGCCCCGGTGGTATGGGAGGTGGACGCAGACATCGAGCAGGCGTTGAGGGTTGAACATGCGCCTACACAGTGTCCAACCGGTCGTAGGTACGTGCCGCTTGGTGTCCGTGATAAATTGATTCGGTGGGCTCACACACTACCGTCTTCGGGTCATCCGGGGATTGATAGGACAGTGCGGGGTCTTAGGGGGAAATACTGGTGGCCCACCTTAGCTAAGGATGTGAAGCTCTATGTCTCTTCCTGTTCGGTATGCGCCCAGAGTAAGGCTCCTAGGCATCTTCCTAGAGGGAAGTTACAACCCCTCCCGGTTCCACAACCGCCATGGTCCCATCTCTCTGTAGATTTCCTTACTGATCATCCCCCATCTCAGGGGAACACTACCGTTCTGGTCTTTGTGGATTGGTTCTCTAAGTCCTGCCGTCTCCTCCCATTGCCTGGTCTCCCTACGGCCCGACAGACTGCAGGGGCTCTATTTACCCACGTCTTCCGGCACTATGGGGTTCCAGAGGATATCGTATCTGATCTGAGTCCCCAGTTCATGTCCCGGGTTTGGAAGGCGTTTATGGAGCGTCTGGCGATCTTGGTCAGCCTTTACCTATGGTTATCACCCCGAAAGTAATGGGCAGGTGGAGAGAGTAAACCAGGAAGTGGGTAGGTTTTGCCAGGACCGGCCAGGAGAATGGGCGAGGTATGTCCCTTGGGCAGAGTTGGCCCAGAACTCACTTCGGCATTCATCCACGAATATGTCGCCATTCGAATGAGTACTGGGCTACCAGTCGGTCCTGGCTCCGTGGCATCAGAGTCAGCCCGAAGCTCCTGCGGTGGAGGAATGGGTACAGCGCTCTAGAGAGACCTGGCGGGCAGTCCAGGATTCTCTCAGGCAGGCCAGTGAATGGTAGAAGAGAGACGCTGACCGCCACCGCAGTGAGGCCCCGGTGTTCGCACCAGGGGACAGGGTCCGGCTCTCGACCCGAAACCTGCCCCTCCGCCTGCCCTGCCGGAAGCTGGGGCCGCAGTGTGTGGGGCCATTTAAAGTCCTGAGGAGGATAAACGAGGTGTGTTATAGATTGCAACTTCCCTCTTACTATCGCTTTAACCCCTCGTTTCATGTGTCTCTCCTCAGGGCGGTGGTAGATGGTCCCCTACAAGACAGTGAGGTACCGGAAGTCCTTCCACTCCCTCTGGACATCGAGGGGTCCCCGGCGTACACAGTACGAGCTATTCTGGACTCGAGACGCCGGGTGAGGGGCCTGCAGTACCTCGTGGACTGGGAGGGGTACGGTCTGGAGGAGAGGTGCTGGGTACCGGGGAGGGACATTTTAGATCCTTCCCTCTTGAAGGATTTCCACCGCCTCCACCCGGATCGCCCCGCGCATCGTCCTCCGGGTCGTCCTCGAGGCCAGGGTCGGCGCGTTGCAGGAGCCGCGCGTCAGGGGGGTACTGTCACGAATCTCGCCGAAGATGGTGCCTCTTCCTGTTCGGGGGACGTTTGGCGGTCGTCGTCGCCGGCCTATTAGCTGCCATCGATTCCCTTTCCGTTTGTTTCTGTTTATTGGGTAATTGGGTACACCTGTTTTGAGTTAGTGTTTGTTTGTAGGCTATTTAAGGGCACTAGGCCCGCTGGGTATTTGTGCGGGCTTGTTTTCTGTTATCTGGTGTATGAGTGTAATCAGTATTTTTCCAGGCAGTTTAGTCCGTTGTATTTTGGGACGGGTTGTTTCATGCGCCCTGGTGTTTTGCATGTCGTGGCTCCACTGTCTATGGAATAAAATATCCACGAACTGAATTACCTGCTCTCTGCTAATAAACTAATAAATCCTATTAGTTGAATTGAGTAAATCCATTCCTTGTTTTACAGAGTAATCCTTTGACTATACATTCATAATTTAGTGGGTCTATTGGTAAATATAATTTGCACTACACATAGTACATGCTTTGGTTTCACCGTGACATACCTGGTCGACTTGACTCAACAAATGAATGCTAGAACATTGGTCTCCAGGATTAGCTATTTGTATCTAACTTCTTAATAATTTCTTAACGGTGCAAGATACAAACATGTTCATTATAGTCATAATGAGAGGTGATGCAAGGCTTGCTACCTTGACTAGATCCTCACATAATAATGAAGACAGATTGATGAATGTAGTTTATTATTATATTTAACATAATTTAGATTCAACTAGAGCCTGCTGCTAACCTCCTTTCACTTCAGGGAAGTCTGCCATATCCGAGGGCAGAGCGCAGTGGACAACCTGGCAGACCGAATTATCAAAGGAACCCCGGCAGCGATGAAGAGGGGTCTGGCCATGGAGCCTGCTGCTGTCCGTGAGAACTGCCACAGTTTTGGGCTCCCTAGTGGCGCAGCGCTCTAAGACACTGCATATCAGTGCTAGAGGCGTCACTACAGACCCTGGTTCATTTCCAGGCTGTATCACAACCGGCCATGATTGGGAGTCCCATAACGTAGCACACAATTGACCCAGCGTCGCCAGATTTAGGGTTTGGCTGGGGTAGGCCGTCATTGTAAATAAGAATTTATTCTTAACTGACTTGCCTCGTTAAATAAAAGTTAAATAAATAAAAAACATCAAGAATGTGAACTACATAACATGTGGGTTTGTAATGCACCCTGATGCCCCTTGGCTGGGGTCTTCACCTGACAGGCTGATCTACGATCCAATTGAGAGCCCACTGTTCGGCTTACTGGAGATCATGTGTCCAAACGGCAAGAGTTATGTTGACTGCCCCTACCTGAAAGCTCCAGCGTGGCAAACTGGAGCTAAAGTCACAGCACACCACAGCACACCTACCACCGGTACAAGGCCAGATGCTAATAACATGGCTGGAGCGGTGTGACTTCGTTGAAGAGGGCATGCTAATCCAACGCAGCTACAAAGACAGTGGGGTGTCAAACACCATCAGGGAAAAGGCAGACCATTTATTTTTGCATGTCTAGATATCTACATTAAATGATTTACTTCAAACATGGCTATGCCTGAGGGATGTACAAACTTGTTTTTATGTACAATTTTGGAGTGCATCCTATTTTCATTCATGTTCATTCATCACTGATGTTGACTGCTTAACCTTTATGGGGCAGGCGTTCCGCTAGCGACCCACCTCGACAACATCCGGTGAAATTGCAGAGCGCCAAATTTAAATTACAGAAATATAAATATTTAACATTCATGAAAATACAAGAGTCATACATCAAAATAAAGCTTAACTTCTTGTTAATCCAGCCGGTGTGTCAGATTTCAAAAAGGCTTTACGGCGAAAGCACACCATGCGATTACCTGAGGACAGCGCCCCGCATGAAAAACATATTTCAACCAGGCAGATGCGCCACGAAAGTCAGAAATAGCGATGTAATAAATGCTTTACTTTTGAAGATCTTTTTCTGTTGGCACTCCAAAAGATCCCAGCTACATCAGAAATTGTCCTTTTGTTCGATAAATTCCTTATTAATATCCCCAAAAACTCCTTCAAAATGCATACAAAATGAATTCCAAACGTTACCAATCAACTTCTCCAAACAAGTCAAACAACGTGTATAATCAAACCTCAGGTAGCATAATATGTAAATAAATGATCAAATTTAAGATGCAGAATCGTTATTGTCTTTACCGGAGATAAACAACAAAGAATGCACTCTCATCCACGCGCATGAAAACACTATTGCCAAAATGGGAGCCACTTAGAAAAACTACAAATTCTTGCATTTTTTCAAGAACAAGCCTGAAACTCTTTCTAAAGACTGTTGATATATAGTGGAAGCCCTGTCACACGTATCAGCATTATTGGACTCACCTGGTCTCACTTATCACCTGTTCATTTCCTCCCCTATATTTGTCAGTTCTGCAGCTCTGTTCCCTGCTGCTGCATTGTATTGTTTTTGTCTTTAGCTTTAGTTTGCTGACGCTGTTCCTGTCTCGTGTCATGTCCGTCTTTATTAAATGTTTAACTCTATGTACTTGCTTCGTCTATCCAGCGTCAATTCCATGTGACAGCAACAAGATGAGGTTTAAGGCAAACAATAGCCTTAAGGCTAGTATTTAATTAGAACGTAATGTAGGCTAATAATATCAAACAAAATTATAAAATGAACTGATTCAATAAAACATAAAAATCAAAGGCACCTAGGGCATTGGAGCTTGTCGAGATGACCTGAGTGACAGTGCATGGTGCTCAGGCTGGCTATGGGCATGGGGTGGCTGTCTAGGTGGTTCTGGGGTCACTTCTTATTTGCCCGGGCTTTGACCAGAGTTCCATTCTGGTAGTTGAGCAGGAAGCATGCGGCTGAGTACAGCTGGTTGATGCTATCTGTGATGGAGAGGGGAATGACCGTGTCAAAGAGTTTGTTCTCCCTTTACCTTCCTGATACATTTTTCCAAGTGAACTCTCAATCGGGTGATAGACTGGGTGAGACACACATCTAAGGCTGGCATCTGG
Source organism: Oncorhynchus keta (assembly GCF_023373465.1). NCBI lineage: Eukaryota > Metazoa > Chordata > Actinopteri > Salmoniformes > Salmonidae > Oncorhynchus > Oncorhynchus keta. The sequence goes on from NC_068450.1 coordinate 40,714,768, forward strand.
GTCCTCTTTGAGAAGAGAGCTGGTCGGTGAACCTTACAAGGCACAGTGTCATCCACAAAAAAAACCTTTGTCCACCATGTTGGCCATCCTTGGTGTGAGAAGAGGCACAATGCTGGACTACTTCAGCAGCTCTTTGCTGCTGATCGAGCCAGCAAACTGAGAAGACACAAATGTGAGTGCATAATTTAGTGCCATCCCAATCATGCCTTTGAAGGTGGACTGAGACTTGTACGTGGAGAAGACCTCACTTTGTAGAAGCATAGGGTATGGTGTCTTGCAGCGCAACTCTGTGCAGTCGATGACAATTTAAATGTGTCGGGATAGCCCTCGTTGAACTCCTCAGTTCTTCCTCTAACATCCAGAGACACTTGACACCAAGCAAAGCGTAGAGAAATACGATCCGACTCAGTGGACAGGCTGATATTAAACCTGTGAGCCAAATTCCTCTGCTTCAAACCCACAGTGTGCTGGATCATGAAGAGGAAGAACTAATCTATGGGCTGCAGGACTGTCTGTTGAAGAAAGTGAAAACATTCATAAACATACTGTACATGAAATCCAATACTATAACAAAAAAAGTTTAGCCCTTAGAGCAGTGCTATTCAAAGTTGGGTTCCCCCAAAAAATATTTAAAAAATAGTACAGATTATTGTATGGGACAATATACAAATGTTTTAGGGAAAGATAATAGAGATGAAGATGTAATGAATTGAAGGTTATTTTTTGACGTAAATATCTAAATGCACTAATTTGAAGGTAGTGTCATCAGACCTGGGGAGGGGTGAGTTCCACAGAAATTCTGGTGAAAGAAAAATGGGTCCTCCGCTGGAAAAGTTTGCATACCACTGTCTTAGAGGGAAGCGAAACCATGCCTAAATAACAACCAGTCACAGTATTATCTCTCCTTAACCCAGGAGTTATTATCATGATTCCCATTGACATTGAATAGAAGATTGAACCAGGCTCGTGACAGTGATGTTGCTGTTTGTTAAAGATCTGTAGGGCACTGTAACATGTGCGCTTACATTATATTGACTGCTGTTGCTGCTGCTGTGGTGTTTCTTTTATAAACAGTTTAAGAAAGATTGCATTTACCGTTGCATCGCTTAGGAATGTGACCACGTTGTTATTCTTTGACACTGCTCTTGCTCTCGTTACACTAATCACCTTGTGTGTGTCAGGTTTGATGAGCTTTGTGAAGGCCATTAGGTGGGCATGAGTTGCAAGCCCATGCGAAAGTTGGAACATACTATAATGAATGAGTTTAGAAATGGATTAGAAATAAGTCCTACTGTGGCATAACATACAGAGTGATTTAGAAATAGAAAGAGATACATCTGTTTATTTTACCTTTTTTACTTCAACTTTATGCACATTGTAACAATACTGTGCATGAACATAACATATCACGTGAAAGGTCTCTATTCTTTTGAAACTTTTGTGTTCCTTTCTGATTATTTCACTTTTGTTATTGATCTATTTCACTTACTTTGGCAATGTAAAGATATGTTTCCCATGCCCTTTGAATTGAAATTGAATTGAGATGGCGAGTGGGGTAGAGGTAGAGAGAAACTGAGAGAGAGGAGAGAGAGCGAGCAAATGAGTGAAAGATAGAAAGAGCAAGGGAGAGAAAGATGAACAGGTCCTGAGTGTGTTCCCTTCTGGTCCTTTCCCCAGAGTAGCTGAAGGCCCTGGCAGCAGTTGTAATAGTGTAACACATACACAAACCCCAAGGAACCTGCATCAGGTCACTAATGTAAACTACAGCTGTGATGCTCATTGTAAACGTTTATAAAGTGTATAGCTAATAGTAACATTAACCTACCTTATGTCGAACTGTATTTCATCGGAGGAGGCTGCAAATCTTTCCAAACAGAAATGCTTGCTGACAGACAGCTTTTCCACCTGCCTCCCTAGACGCTGTATCTCCTTGTGAAGGTCTTCGTTTTGCCCCAGTGACATATCAAGGGCCAAGGGGTCGGGGGCTGAACTGTAGTCATGATCCATCGCCATGGACCCAATCCTCTGTCTCGGATGATTTAGTGGTGACTGGTGATATCGCTAGCTAGCTACTGTTCGCGTTGTGGTTTCTTTAGGTCTAGACCAGAAGCCCATGGCCTGGTTAATATTTTCAGCGGAAGTACGTGGGCGTGGCGTTGTCGTTCTACCCTATTCTCACAAATATCACTTAATTGTATGGGTCTATTCCACTCAAATAATAGACCCAAAATAAACATGACCTGTTTTCTAAACGCTCTTCCCCAGGGCCTGACTCTCCAGCCCAAATGAATGGTGTGGCAGCTGGAGCTATGGCAAGTTGGATATTGTTGTATCCACTTTCTCTGCTGTGTGCTTTTGAAGTGATTTTCTGCTGCTTGTGGATGTTTCTTGATGGCAGCACTGTGAAGCACAAGGCACCGGTACACCTTTCACACTGCTAAGCCTTTGAAGCTCCAACACTTAGCACTCCTGTACAAGCCAGGCCTCAACCGGAGTGGCTAGGATTGGAGGAGAGGGAGACAGAAAAGGAAACAAAGTAGTGATCAGAGACCTGGAGGGGTGTTACAGTGAGATTAGTAGAAAAACAGCCTCTAGTAATGATGAGGTCAAGCGTATTGCCTTCCTTGTGATTTGGAGGGGAGTGGGAAAGGGTGAGGCCTGGGGGGAAAAAAAAGAGGCAAGGAGGGGAAAAAAGAGATATAAATAAATTCATCGAAGGCACACGTCGGGAAGTTAAAGTCACCCAGTTTACTTCGATATGTGGTTATTATATCAATATTTGTGCATAAAGCTGATTCCATTGCCATTTCTCGCATAATTAATGTTACAGACACAAAAAGATCCAACCATCTCAAACTAACATATTATCTGTCAGCATTTCTAAAATTGTACCAAAACTTCCTGTTTCCATCACAGCTGTCTTGATTTTTTTTTATACGGTAGAGCTTTACTTGCATAAAAACTGTGTATGGAAACAGTAAAAGTTTTATTAAGGAAGTTATTCAAAAATCAAACCTTCCAGGAAAACGTTCAAGGAACCAGAGTAAAACATTCGAAGAAATTCCCTGTAACCTAAAAATAAATAGACGCAAACATGCTTCGGTTTTGATGACACAAAAAAAACAACGCTCCACATGAGGTGTAGCAGGCAAGCTTCAGGCGTGATTTTAGCTGCTAGTTTGACTCCCCATAGTTGTCTTGTACATCGTTTCCCACCCTTTCGGGAACAGTAGTTATAGTCATAACGTTACTTTAATTGCAATACCATTTCTGACAAACAAAAACATTGCCTTATCTTGCACTAGACAACAGTCTTGTCCTAGAGCAGTGTTCTTGTTTATGTGTCAAGTGGCTGAGATGACATGTTTTCTATGTGTCTCTGGCCTGGAACTCAGGAGCTCTCCAAAGAATCTGGCAGATTTGTTAGCAGCAACAACAAAGTAATGTTCATGACAGTCTGTTTCTTTGAAATGTAGGGTAGAAAAAACTGGGGGACCTGATATCCTTTCCCTTCTTGAAAGACATTTGTTTAATTCACTGATCAACAGATTAACCTTTGAGGGGGAGAATAGACATAACTGACGCCAGTGGACAACAAACTCAAAACTACAGTGGATGACTTGCAGTTTTCAGACCTGCGATGTAATTAGTAAATGTCAAGCATAACCCCCCTCCCCCTTCATGCTAATTTCTGTACTCTTATCTCATTGGCATTGTGCCTTTTTCTGCATGATTTAAGATAATGTTATCCTTGAAAGGCAAACTCTGTATCATTGTGCATCAGCGATACAACTTTAACTAAAAAAACAAATGGCAATCGACCTGCTGATAATCTGAAATGCACGAGGGTATGGTCATCTCATGCAGATACACTTAAAGTTGTGTGTCATTGACATTCTGATTTAGCAATTGACAAGTAATTTAACAGTTTTAAAATACAATAGTGGCTCCGATATAGGCCAGGTAAAATATAACTTATGGCTTATGGTGCTAACACAAGGTAGCCTGTACAGGGGACATATTTGTGATATGTACGCCACACCGGCAGTCATGAATGATGACTGCAGTAAAATCCCATGTCACAGTTGAGTCATGGTAATATTCTCTTATGCACTCTGGCCATGCTTTGGTAGTACCCAACTCGCTAATGACCATCAGATCGCTAATGGCCTGGTACTCAGGGCTCTATTGTCCCTCTAACCACTCTGACATCAATGCAAATTCAATCGAAAAATCGCATCAAACACTTGTCATCAAAAAAGTGTCCTTCTTTTAAAACTCACCTCACTATGATGATCAATAACCTAGTAATAGGGGATTTTGTCTATTTTCATATCTCACCACCCTGCATATCCATATCCGTATCTCCTCCTCTCTCTACTTTCTCAAGTGTGCAGAGAGAGGGGCTGATAACAGTTTAATAAAATATATTCCGTTGTGAAAACATCTTACTATCGATGTTCCCGAACGGATTTAACTTGGTTTCCCAAATTAAGCACTGGGTAGCTGCAGGAACATGGTTGGAGAGCCCGTGGAATACCAAGTTCGGGCTGAATATCACGCTGCATTGCTCCTCAAACAGTGGTTGACCCGCGGATTGAAATAGGTGTTCTTATAAACCCAGGCATTTCTCTATGCAATCCCATGTGAAAGCAAAGTTTTGATGGTTGCCACTAAAAACAGGAGGATTCCAGGTGCTACTATATTAAGAACACGGTCTGCTATAAATCCGGATTAGCCTATCCTGTGTGATTGAAAACTGAACCGGCAGGAAAGTGTCCTCCATTCGTTATTCAAGTGCATATGGCTAACATGTCCTCCCCCTGCCCCTGTTCACCTGTTCTTGAACAATTGATAATGGGCCATTCTAAATCAAGACAAATGTCATACATTAGTAAAAGCAAGATTGCATGTCAAAAATAGTCCGGTGGGTGAAAATATGATTACTTGATGAGAGAACAGCATGTGCAGCCGGAGGTCAAAGCAGAGAGCGTAAGCTATTTTAGCGACTTTCTCAAATCGTGAATAGTCATTGTACTGTACCAGTCAAAACCTACTCATTCAAGGGTTTTTCTTTATTTTTACTGAGATGGTTTGGGATGAGTCGAACCGCAGTGTGAAGGAAAAGCAGTCAACAAGTGTTCAGCATGTGTTGGAACTCCTTCAAGACTGGTGGAAAAGCATTCCTCGTGAAGCTGGTTGAGAGAATGCCAAGAGTGTGCAAAGCTGTCATCAAGGCAATGGGTGGCTACTGTGAAGAATCTCAAATATAAAATACAAAAGTTTAACACTTTTTTGGTTACTACATGATTTCATATGTGTTATTTCATCGTTTTGATGTCTTCACTATTATTCTACAATGTAGAAAACAGTGAAAATAAAGAAAAACCCTGGAATGAGTAGGTGTGTCCAAACTGTTGACTGGTACTGTGTATTTTGATTTCTAAGACATTCTAAGGTTTGTATCATAAAATAACTCTCAATCTAGCATATAGGACCTGTTTCAAATGATCACTTTTATGCTCAACATCGCCACTTCATATACGTAGTTGCGCCAGAATGGGAAAATGTTATTTTCTATTTTATTCAGTTTATTTTTATTCTTCTCATGATAAAATCACATAATATAAAAAGTTTGGAATGGGATTTCTAAGCATATCTTGTCTGCTAAATGGACAAGCCTACAACCTATGGCATGGTCAGATAACATACAGTAGGCCAACTCATACTCTGTTCTTCTGAAATAAATGTTCTTCATATCATAATGTTTCTTTAGACCTGCCTAAAATCAATAATGGATTTATTGTGATGGTGTATATTAAATGTATTTATAAATTGTTCCAAAGGTGTGTATCAGTGGCCAGATTATGCGGCTTGTACAGTATGTATGGAGGCCTGAAGATGCTAAATGTGTTTATGTTAATTAACAGTCAAGTACCATGAGAACGGCAGTTTTTTGCATGACAATAACCATCTGACAAAATTTCATGACCTCCACAGCCCTATGTACACCCTAGAAAAATAGCACCATTCACTTTGAAGAGTACATATTTTGTCACGGATAAATGTGCTATTAGTGTGGCTGTCGATGCCACGGCTTTATAAACATGACAAAGATAACATGGAGATGAATCACAGTTTTGGCCAATCGCCTTTTTACAAACTGTAAATTGTGAGGAATTCTGATTGTCCTTCCTCTCATACACCACAGTAGAAACAGGGTTGTGTCATCAGGCATAATAAATGTGTAATCATGACAAATGAGATGTGAAACACAATCATTTTTGAATAATACGAGGCATCTCCAAGGTACCCAAACATGAGAGGCTCGCATACCCCAATTGTATTGGCCCATAATGGTGTCATAAACCATTATAAAAAATACCAAAAAATGACAGTCATATTTATGATGTGTGGAATAGATGGAGCTTTCTTTAATCCCAAATGAAGTTTGCGAAAGCAGCCTAAAGCTTTTTCAGATCCTGGGGCCAAGTACTTTACAGTTTGACGGCACTTCATTTTCATTCAGAGTTTGTAACCTTGAGCGCCACAATGTCATTACCTTCCTCCGTTCTCAGCTCTTTAAGATGCACCAATTTCATTTGCATGGACATCGCTGGGAGTGGAGTTTCACATTGCCATATCGCATTACAAAAACGAAATGGGTTTTCGAGCGCCTTCGCGCACATTAGAGAGTCTTGATGCATATTACTGACACAGATATTGCCGGTTGTGAATGGATCGCTTGGACTTTGAGCTATCTTCAGCCGCTTCCGGCTGTTTACTGGTAATGAAGTCGGCGGTGGTTAAGTAAGTCATTGCTGTGTTTGTCACCAAACTAATGGCTTTTTGGCTCATTAAGCCTCATACTGTTGGTAGCCATTTCATCTAGAGCTGGGTGTCCCGTCCCTGTTGACTCCCAAATGACACAGTCGGTAATTGAAAACGCTGAGCTTTCAGGTTTTTGGGGTGAACTTTTGACACAGAAACTTTCCTTGTCTAGGGCATTGGGTTAGTTTAATTTCTGGTTCATTCATCACTGTCAGTATCATATCCAAATTCATATTAGCAGGGTGGTGGCAAGCATGGTTCACTACAACAATATAGACAACAACAGCAGACAATCACTCTCTAACTGGTTATATTCATTATCCTGACAGCATCTGTATATCAGTGTTAATTATTTGTATGTACGAACCTCTAAACTGTCCGAGGAAAAACTAAATGACAGAAAAATAATACATTACCTCCACCAAATATTTTGTAAACAATGCCCTTAAACTAGTTCTCTTCCAGCATTGTTGGCCATTAAATCTTGTCGCTGGCGATACAGAGCTCATTAGTTTTAATGAATACATTGATGAATGAGGGGTTTTCAGCTGACTGATGAGATTAGGGAACAGTATCATTGTGGAAATGGGCCCCTAACAAAAGGTAACAAAAGTCAGTCGAGCGAATATCTTAAACCAAAAGGAACTCTAATCAACTCAAACTCCTTTCTTGAAAAGTTACTGTTGTCAAAGTTGCACTTAAGCGGGCAGACCGATAGCAAATAAACCCCTATTCTGTCAAGGCTAGATCTGATGTTACACTCTCCTGGGATGATTCTTCATTCTGATATCATTGAAGATGGTTTCATGTGTGTGTGCTAAAAGCTTATTTAGCTCTCTTGATTCAACAATGGACAACCAGTGCCTTTATGAATAACATGCACATCTTAATGATGGTATACAGTACAAGTACCTGGTTATTCATCATTTTAAAAAAGCTATCTAAAAATATATGGTATTAATTATAGGAATGGTGATAGAAATGACAATTTCACTCAATTCTATTCAAAGCAGTTTCTCATTGCCCTGTCATGTCCAATGAAGTCCAGTTTACAGTCTCCATTCACTCCAGTGTTCATTTATACGAAAATTAATCATGTTATTTAGTTAACCTAATGATTTTCTGGAGATGATAGGCAGTTCCTAGATCTGTGGCAACTTCCAAACGCAGTATACACTGACACTACTCTTCACACATGTTTGATTTGACAGTTGAGCTAAAGTTATAAGATGCACGGATTGCAGTTTGTTTGGTTTAAGATTCTGGGGGAAATAAAATTTCCATCATTACAATACAACCTGAAGTTATTATTCTCCACTCTATCAAAACCAATTAGAAGATGTTAAACCTAAGTGGATAAGATTTACTTGTCAGCATTGCAGAATATGAATTTGTTTCAGTGCATAATCAAATATATATTACATATTTATTTTACAGTCACCCCGTATAACAGGGGTGTCAAAGTCAAATGGACGGAGGGCCAAATAAAAAATTTAGCTACAAGCCGAGGGCCGGACTGTTCGAATGTTCATTGAAAAATTTTTAAATGACGCATATAGTCTAGTGAACCTAATTGAACCTACTGAAAACCTAACAAATATATTCCAATATGATCAGATAAATAAAGCAATATTTTCTTATGGCTCTGTCAGTAATCTTTAATTTTCAACAGACACAAAAGACAAATTTCCTTTATATAAAAATCCCCATAACATGAACATTAAATGAAAGAAACCGGTATTCAAGGCACCATCAGTAGCCTATATTTTCTATTTTAGCAAAAGTGGGCTAAATTTACTTCAAAGAAAAAAACAATAATAGCAATTTTCTATCATCCACTCAACTGAAATATTTTTAAAATATAATTGGATTGAAATACAATAAAATAAAGTGCAAAAATCTATTAATCAAAAACAACACTTTGTTTAAGGAGAAGTAACATGCAGTGAAAACAAATATTAAACTTTAACTTTTAAACTTGAACTGAGTAAAAACTCTAAATATGTGATTGCACAGTAATGTTCACTTGTTTGAGGTTGAGGGTGATACTTGGTGGTGTCCCATCTTTTCCACAAGTTCATCAATGTTCGGGGTAAGGCTCTGAGCTGAGGAAATCCTCAGAATTGAGTGGAGGTGTTCAGCAGTAAGTCGACTTCTGTGTGATGTTTTGTTCAAGTTCATCAAAGAAAACAGTTGTTCACACAGGTATGTGCTGCCAAACATAGACAACGTTTGAGCAGCCTGGATGCGCAGCTGGGGCATTGTGTCGGGGAGGAAACGGGCGAACTCCGCAGCACCCACTGCCGCATATTTTGCCCTCAGTGCATCATTGCATTGGAGGTCAATCAACTCCATTTGGAGGTTTGGTGGTGAGCTTTCCACGTCAACAGCAAATGGGTTACCGAGCAGTTCCAACCTGCTTTTTTGTGCTTCAAAGTCAGCAAATCGGCGTCGAAAGTCAGCGGCAAGCATACCTATTTTATCAGCCAACTGTGCGCTCGGGAACGCACTGGTAGAGAGCTTCTCTTTCATGGTCTGGCAGCTGGGAAAGTGGCTCAAATTTTCTTTCCGCATCTGCGTCTCCCACAGAGTCAGTTTGGTTTTAAATGCCTTCACTGTACTGTACATATCAGAGATGACACGATCCCGACCCTGCAGCTGCAAGTTCATTGCATTCAGATGACTCGTAATGTCACACAGAAAAGCCATTTCACACAGAAACATTTCGTCTCGGAGTTGTGTTGTGTCTTTCCCTTTGCTGTCCAAGAACAGACAAATCTCCTCACGAAGCTCGAAACATCTTTGAAGCACCTTTCCCTGGCTTAGCCATCGCACCTCTGTGTGATAAGGCAAATCACCATGCTCCGTTTCTAACTCCGTCAGAAATGCCTTGAACTGGCGGTGATTCAAACCTTTGGCTCTGATAAAGTTAACTGTGCGCGTGATGATGCTCATTACATGCTCCATTTTCAAGGCTTTACCGCACAACGCTTCCTGGTGTATGATACAATGATAAGCTGTCAGCTCACCTGTCGCGTTTTCCTCTTGCATCTTTTCCCGTATCTTCGCCACCAGTCCGCTCCTGTGTCCACACATCGCAGGTGCTCCGTCGGTTGTCAAACCCACGAGTTTTTCCCAAGGCAGCTCCATCTCATTTACACATCTTGACACCTCTTCATACAAATCATGCCCCGTAGTTGTGCCATGCATAGGACGTAAAGCCAAAAACTCCTCTGTCACGCTTAGGCTGGAGTCCACTCCGCGGATGAAAATTGACAACTGGGCAATGTCAGAAATGTCGGTGCTCTCATCCACAGCCAAGGAATATGCAATGAAATCTTTTCCCTTTTTCACAAGCTGCTCTTTTAGATTGATGGACAACTGGTCTACTCTCTCGGCAATGGTGTTTCTGCTCAGACTCACATTTAAAAAGAGTTGCCTTTTTCTGGGCAAACTTCGTCACAAACTTTAATCATGCAGTTTTTGATGAAATCCCCCTCCGTAAATGGCCGGGCTGATTTAGCGATCTCTTCTGCCAAAATAAAACTGGCCTTGACAGCAGCCTGGCCTTGTGATTTGGCTTTTGAACAGAGCCTGTCGAGATTTGAGGCCTCGTTTTAATTCCTCTGCCTTTTGTAGCCTTTGTTCCATGTCCATATTCTTGTTTTTGTCCGCGTGTTTCGTTTCATAATGTCGTCTCAGATTATACTCTTTCAGTACCGCCACACTTTCTCCACACAGAAGACACACAGGTTTTCCAGCTACCTCCGTGAACAAATACTCCGACTCCCACCTTGTTTGAAACCCCGGTTCTCAGTGTCCACCTTCCGTTTTGCCATTTTTGATGGGTATCTGAAAGTTAATTTTACTGTGATGCTGACAACTGCTGTGCCAATAAATATTGAAATGAAGCAGCCTACTGCTCGGTGCGTCACCGTTGCATTGTGGGAAATGTAGTATTGGTGCGTGTAAAAGATCTGCGGGCTGCCGGCTTGCTGCGGTCTGCGGGCCGGTTCTAATAATAAATCAAGATCATCCCAGGGGCCGTAAAAAACCTTCTCGCGGGCCGGATGTGGCCCGCGGGCCTTGACTCTGACATATGTGCCGTATAACCTAAAGTCAATTGTCCCATATATACAAAATATTGGCCGATGGAACGTTTCTCCAATTCTCCAAATTCTCCAAGCTCCAAATGTAATGCCCTTCATTTCAAGGCTATGTTCACATATAAAAGGAGAAACATATTGTCCACTCTTACCAAAGATTATACACACAGACACTCATACATGTACCGTTCTTATTGAGCTTTTTCTCTGTGTTGAAAAGAGCAAAATACTTGTTTAGCAAAGGGAAAATAAGCCTTCACTGTGTCTTTTTCAAACTGTTCTCTGGTGTAGAAGTCCTTCCCTCTCTCCCTCTCTCTCTCTTTCTCACACATTTTAACTTGTACTGTAATTTCGATGAACTTGAGTCTGCTTTTGGTCTCGCTAGCTCTCTCTTCTCAATCCCTCTCCCTGAGAGACCGATTGAAGGAAATCAACAATGGCTTAGTCAGGTTTCAGCATCTGCCGTTTATTGGAGCCAGGAGGACACCTTCTCTACTAAGTGGCTTAACTCATTTATTAGCCCCTTCAGCACTTTTACTTTATTGCTGCAGGTTTTCAGACATTGCACTGGGTTGTGGTCATTAAGCACCAGACAGAAGCAAACAGGATGACACACGGAGTGACTACATGGACACGTCCAATTATACACACCACCCTAATTTTACTTTGAACACCGCTTTGAGTGACTTACAAAATAAAGTAAACTTGAATTGTTGCATCTCGTCGTGTTGTTGTCCTCTGGTGGCTAAGATAGCTAGCTAAAGAGAGGAGCATGCCATTGTTGTTTCTCTACAAGTAGGGTGAGTGAACATGTTTTTTTTTGCTATTTGCAAGTATGCACACACACACACACACACACACACACACACACACACACACACACACACACACACACACACACACACACACACACACACACACACACACACACACACACACACACACACACACACACACACAAACACACACACACACACACACAGAAAGAAATCACATACAGAGAAATCACATCCACATCATATTTACCTCATGTTGATTGAACTCAATTATTTTGATTTGATGATGTTGAAATGTTAAAGTTGAAATGGTGCTGGCTGGAATAGTGGAGGCAGCTCCTGTTTTCTTTGCGACTTGCGGTAACGCTCAATGGTTCTAAATCATTAGTTGTTTAGAAGTTAGAAAATGTTGAAAACATGAACATGCTTGAACATGTTGACCATGTTTGTTACATGCAATATGCTTGGTGGACTTCACCCGACAGATGTTGCTCTCCGGTTTTGTGGTGAAACAAAGGTGTGTTTGAATTGTATTTATTGGCCTTGGCCTATATATCACAGTGCCAAAGTATATGAACTAACAAGTTAGAGCAATTATCACAACACATAGGATGTAATATGGCTATTAGTTATTGCTCATCTTTTTAATGAGATACAATGCATTCGAAAAGTATTCAGAGCACTTTTTCCACATTTTTCATATTTTGTTATGTTACAGCCTTATTCTAATTTAAAAAACTAGGAAACACTGTTTAATTGATGACCGGACGACGCTGGGCCAATGGTGCGCCACCCTATGGGACTCCCGATCACAGCCGTTTGTGACACAGCCTCTGATCTAATCGAGGTCTGTAGTGATGCCTCTAGCATTGCAATGCAGTGCCTTAGACTGCTGCGTCATTCGGGAGGCCCGCAAAATAGGCTGTAATACATTTTTGCAAATGTATTAAAAATTAAAAACTGAAATATCAAATTTACATTAGTATTCTGACCCTTTACTCTGTAATTTGTTGAAGCACCTTTGGCAGTGATTACAGCCTCAACTATTCTTGGGTATGACGCTACAAGCTTGGCACACCTGTATTTGTGGAGTTTCTCACATTCTTCGCTGCAGATCCTCCCAAGCTCTGTCCGGTTGGATGGGGAGCATCACTGCACTGCTGCACATTCAGAGACTTGTCCCGATGCCACTCCTGCGCTGTCTTGGATGTGTGCTTAGGGTTGGTGTCCTGAGTGCTGCAGAGATGGTTGTGTGGAGAACCTCTGGAGCTCTGTCAACTGTTTTCACTGTCATTATGGGTAGATTTATGAGGAAAAAAACAATGTAATCAAGTTTAGAATAAGGCTGTAACGTATCAAATTGTGGAAAAAGTCAAGGGGTCTGAATACTTTCCGAAAGCAGCGTACATGTGCAAATTCTTAAATGCAACACATCATAGGTGTAGCTGAAAAGCCTCCAAAGATATTTTTGGGGATAGTAAAGATGCAAATATAATTGTCTCTTTGTGCCTTCCCAGTGTAGCCCATTCAAGCCTTGAAAAGCTTTAATTGAACACACACACACACACACACACACACACACACACACACACACACACACACACACACACACACACACACACACACACACACACACACACACACACACACACACACACACACACACACACACACACACACACACACACACACACACACACACACAGAAAGAAATCACATACACACACACATACTGTACACAGACACTCCTCTGAGTCTGCCTGTTAGCATTTGATGTCTCCTCACACACACAGTCCCCAATGACATCTTTTCTTCAACCAATCAAAGGCATCTAAAGACTCTATATGTACAGAGATTGTTACATTGTGTTTCACATTCTTAGATATGCACAGCAGAGGTTTCACCCTGTATGTTCCATCTAATATTGTGCTCATGTAACCGATTGGCTTTTGTTTTGTTCAGACACCAAATAGCATTCAAGTAAGTCAGATTTGACCAATTGCATGTTGATTTGCAGCATAAATGCAGTGATTGTTAAATGTATCGCAGCACATTAATACTGTTAATGAGATGCAAACCAATTTGTTAATGATGTATTCCAAGAAGATTGCTAGAGCCTTTGAAATATAATGATTAGACATCAAGTGGAATTGACAGCATTTTAACGACTTTACAAATATGAAACAAACATCAGTTAAAAATATCACATTTCCAGTTTATGCTACAAAATCTACTTCATAAGAGGTTTTAAAAATAGATTATATTTGAATTTAAATAATCCCATGAGGTAAAGTAAAGTATTGTTGGCAGAAGCTAAAAACACGGAGCCTAACATTAGCTAGCTAGCTTGCTGGGAGGATGTCATGTCATTGGGCGAATGGGTGAGTGGCCAACTTTTTCCGGTCCTGATTACCGTTCGCCTAGTAGCAGGATATTATGCTGGCCATACGAGTGTGGATTATTATATATATATTTTTTTATATACTGTATAAGAGTCCGTCTGGAAAGATGCTAAACTTTGGGGATATTGATGATATTTTTTGCACTCTAGTGCAGCACAACTGTTTTTCACAGCATTGCAACCAACACAGAAAAAACACATTTTTATAATATGTGACGTTTTGGAGGGGGCTGTGTCATACATACCCAGCAGCACTTCGTTCTCCACCCCCTCCATAGCCCCCAATGAATGATACTGTAATAGACTGTTTTCTCTCTTTTCTCTCTACAAGCCAATATGTATCCAATGTAAATTCTATTACAGTAGAATTAAAATCCACTCCAAAACTAACTCTATTTGGTTAATAGAGACCCTACTGAGTATTCTCCACCCCACTTTACCATAGACAGGTAGAAAACTTTCCAGCTCAACAGCCCAATATTCTCTACATACCAGTGTCAACAATGTATTTTTTATTATACTTTTTTAAATAATTAAAACCATATTTTTATATTTTTCCCCATAAATTACTCATTGCATTGTCTTGTTGTCACAATAGAAGTGGCGAATGATTAAAATGCAATATCTTTTGAATAAGTTATCCACATTGCAATGTTTTGAAATGAGGGCTTTTATTTTTAAGGTTTCCTCATTACCATACGAAAGCGTCTGTGCAGCTGGCAGAATACTAGTCCAGTCCTGGAAAAGACTGACACGTTTTTATGCAGTTTTGTATACTGCAGTGTTAATTAATTGTCCGAAAGCACGGCCGCTTTCCTACTGTATAGTGCTATATAAGTTTCACAAATGCCTTGCTCTATGTCATTCCCAAACATTCTATGAAAGTATGAAAACATGAAAATTACCATGTCTAAGTGCTTGCTTGTCAGAAAATGTACAACTTTTTTTTTTAAGTGTCATATTCTTCCTGAGAGCGTACATGAACAGATTTTTGAAGAAAATTTCATGTCGCTAAAAGGCTGTCAGTTCCACTTTAATGAATAACACATCTTAATGAAAGGCAATTTTGCCGGGCAGGCATATTGTGATTGTAAGAAACGTATTAAGTAAATGTAGAATGATTTATATAAATAAATAAATTATGCAGTTAAGGTATTATATTGAATCATATACACATCACCATTCAAGATAATGAACTTGATATTCTCCCCTTGATATATGGGTTGGGAGTGGGATACATGTAGCTTGCCAAAGGCATGTACATTGTTGATGCATGTACCTCTGCTGTTCTATGTTGAACACAATCAGTTCATAATGATCTTCAAATGTAACATGAGAACATATACTCCCTTCAGATAATATAGATTTTTTGGGGTGGGGCATGATCATATCTTTTTGAAAACATAAGCTCGGAGCAATACGTTTAAACAAACACGTTTTAAACCATTTCAAAGTTTAGCAAAACTATTTCCCAGATTGTGAAATAAGGATAATGTAGCTTGTGCAAGTGAATGCATGGATACTATATAGTTTCATAGTATTTACGCTGTAACATTCTATATGATCACAGAAAAGATGCTCCTACGATGGGAAATCCAATGCAATTGAATGCCCCATCCGTCCCTTACTTGTCAGTAAGTATGATCATGCTTTGGAATCCTTATAAACAGCCTTTAACTTTTTTTTTTTTTTAAAGGGGTGGTTCAGCTTTAGTACTTCTGTTGTCATGCACACTTTTTTTTAAAGGGGTGGTTCAGCTTTAGTACTTCTGATGTCATGCACATCTGTTTTTTACGACTTGGATTCAGATGTTTTGTCGCTCAGCCTTGATTACACCTGGAACCGTTCTCATTTCACAACTTAACAGGCCAGTGGACACTGCCTCTCGGTATATCATCTAACACACAGACAAATGCTCGCCGCTATCCCCGCTACCCACGATCCCGTTGTGGTGGAACAGACACCACCTGTTCTCTAAATCTTATAGCCATTAAAGTGACATTGAATGGATTAACATTTCCGTCATCGCCAATGTTTTGCAGGTTGCCTTGTGAAGATTCTGTCTTACATTACAAAGTATGGTATAGAGAGAATTCATCTTCTTGTTTGTAATTGTCGGTCTAATGTTGTGGTGCATATCTTCTGGATGTTTGCTATTTACTCAAACTACTAGTCTTCTTTTATGAAATTATACATAAAATATACAGCAGGACTGAAGAACTTAATCTAAATAAATTATGATTTCTTACTGTGTGAAGTTGAGTTCACACTCACACATGAATTATGGACTAGCTATTTTGGACATATTGCCATTTCCTCCCTGTATTCTTTTGCCATCTGCTTTGGTTCCTTTGTGCCTAAATGGAATGAGCAGTCTCTCTTTCAAGATTCGCTACACTTATTCACAGTAATGTACTGTCACCCTGGATCCAATCTTACTGAGGGTGTTGAATCAACCCAAGTGGGTTGAATCTATGTCATTGTCAGTCTAACTCTACCTACTGCATATCAATATATTCCTCACTTCACCAGCCAAAATATTTGATATTTTTGTGATTTGCAGACATTATCACATTTGAGTGGCTCTAATGCAACAAAAAAAGGCCTTAAAATGACTTTTGGTGAAAATAAGTATAGGTTCCCCTCAATTTACTCAAAAGTAGAAATAGAAGGCCACAAAATAAATGGCTGAAAGCATACATGCTTCCAAGTGATTTTTTAAATATTTATTTTATTTCACCTTTATTTAACAAGGTAGGCTGGTTGAGAACAAGTTCTCATTTACAACTACGACCTGGTCAAGATAAAGCAAAGTAGTGTGACACAAACAATAACACAGAGTTACACATGGAATAAACAAGCGTACAGTCAATAACACAATAGAAAAAAGAAAGTCTATATACAGTGTGTGCAAATGGCGTGAGAAGGTAGGCAATACATAGGCCATAGTAGCAAAGTAATTACAATATAGCAGACTAACACTGGAGTGATAAATGAGCAGATGATGATTTGCAAGTAGAGATAAGGGTGTGCAAAAGTGCAGAAAAATAAATAAAAACAATATGGGGATGAGGTAGGTAGATTGGGTGGACTATATACAGATGGACTATGTACAGCTGCAGTGATCGGTTAGCTGCTCAGATATGTCACGACCTGAACTTAGTTATCTTTGTTTTCTTTAATATTTTGGTTAGGTCCGGGTGTAACTAGGGTGGGTATGTTAGTGTTTGTATTGTCTAGGGTTTTTTGTATATCTAGTTTTTTTGTGTAAGTCTAGGTATTTCTATGTCTATGGTGGCCTGAATTGGTTCCCAATCAGAGGCAGCTGTTTATCGTTGTCTCTGATTGGGTACCATATTTAGGTAGCCATTTTGTCTAGGATATTTGTGGGTTCTTGTCTATGTGTAGTTGCCTGTCAGCACTCGTTTATATAGCGTCACGTTCGTTTTGTTGTTTTGTTAGTCTGTTCTGTGTTCTTTCTTCATTAAAATAAGTATGTACGCTTACCACGCTGCGCCTTGGTCTCCTCCATACAACCAAGGTGACAAGATAGCTGATGTTTAAAGTTAGCAAAGGAAATATAAGTCTCCAGCTTCAGCGAGTTTTGCAATTCGTTCCAGTCACTGGCAGCAAAGAACTGGAAGGGAAGGTGGCCAAAGGAGGTGTTGGCTTTGGGGATGACCAGTGAGATATACTTTCTGGAGCGCGTGCCACGGGTAGTTGATGTCATTGTGACCAGTGAGCTGAGATAAGGCGGAGCTTTACCTAGCATAGATTTAAAGATGACCTGGAGCCAGTGGGTCTGGCGACGAATATGTAGCGAGGGCCAGCCGACTAGAGCATACAGGTCGCAGTGGTGGGTGGTATAAGGGGCTTTGGTAACAAAATGGAAGGCACTGTGATAGACTGCATCCAGTTTTGCAGAGTATTGGAAGCTATTTTGTAGATGACATCGCCGAAGTCGAGGATCGGTAGGATAGTCAGTTTTACTAGGGTAAGTTTGGCGGTGTGAGTGAAGGAGGATTTGTTGTGAAATAGAAAGCCGATTCTAGATTTGATTTTGGGATTGGAGATGTTTAATATGAGTTTGGAAGGAGAGTGTACAGTCTAGCCAGACACCTAGGTATTTGTAGTTGTCCACATATTCTAGGTCAGAACCGTCCAGGGTAGTGATGCCAGTCTGGTGGGCGGGTAACGGTAGCGAACGATTGAAAAGCATGCATTTGGTTTTACTAGCATTTAAGAGCAGTTGGAGGCCATGGAATGAATGTTGTATGGCATTGGAGCTCGTTTGGAGGTGAGTAACACAGTGTCCAAAGAAGGGCCAGATGTATACAGAATGGTGTCGTCTGCGTAGAGGTGGATCAGGGAATCAACCGCAGCAAGAGCAACATCATTGATATATATAGAGAAAAGAGTCGGCCCAAGAATTGAACCCTGTGGTACCCCCAGAGTTTCAGAGGTCCAGACAACAGGCCCTCTGATTTGACACACTGAACTCTGTCTGCAAAGTAGTTGGTGAACCAGGCGAGGCAGTCATTTGAGAATTCAAGGCTATTGAGTCTGCCGATAAGAATACGGTGATTGACAGAGTCGAAAACCTTGGCCAGGTCGATGAAGACGGCTGCACAGTACTGTCTTTTATCGATGGCGGTTATGATATCGTTTAGTACCTTGAGCGTGGCTGAGGTGCACCCGTGACCAGCTAGGAAACCGGATTGCACAGCGGAGAAGTTAGGGTGGGATTCGAAATGGTCAGTGATCTGTTTATTAACTTGGCTTTCAAAGACTTTAGAAAGGCAGGGCAGGATGGATATAGGTCTACAAGAGTTTGGCTCTAGAGTGTCACCCCCTTTGAAGAGGGGGATGACCGGGGCAGCTTTCCAATCTTTAGGGATCTCGGACGATATGAAAGAGAAGTTGAACAGACTGGTAATAGACATTGCAAGAATGGTGGTGGATAGTTTTAGAAAGAGAGGGTCCAGATAGTCTAGCCCAGCTGATTTGTACGGGTCCAGGTTTTGCAGCTCTTTCAGAACATCTGCTATCAGGATTTGGGTGAAGGAGAAGCAGGGGAGGCTTGGGAAAGTAGCTGGGGGGCAGAGCTGTTGGCCAGGGTTGGGTTGGCCAGGAGGAAAGCATGACCAGCCGTAGAGAAATGCTTATTGAAATTTTCGATTATCATGGATTTATCAGTGGTGACTGTGTTACCTAGCCTCAGTTCAGTGGGCAGCTGGGAGGATGTTCTCTTGTTCTCCATGGACTATACAGTGGAGTTAGAGCTACAGGATGCAAATTTCTGTTTGTAAAAGCTAGCCTTTGCTTTCCTGACTCACTGCGTGTATTGGTTCCTGACTTTCCTGAACAGTTGCATATCGCGGGGACTATTCAATGCTATTGCAGTCTGCCACAGGATGTTTTGTGCTGGTCAAGGGTAGTCAGGTCTGGAGTGAACCAAGGGCTATATCTGTTCTTAGTTCTACGTTTTTTGAAAGGGGCATGCTTATTTAAGATGGTGAGGAAATTAATTTTAAAGAACGACCAGGCATCCTCAACTGACAGGATGAAGTGAATATCCTTCCAGGATACTCGGGCCAGGTCATTTAGAAAGGCCTGCTCGCAGAAGTGTTTTGGGGAGCGTTTGTCAGTGATTGAGGCAATGATCGCTGAGATCCTGATGGAAAACAGCACAGGTGTATTTGGAGGGCAAGTTGGTCAGGATAATATCTATGAGGGTGCCCATTTTTACAGATTTAGGGTTGTACCTGGTGGGTTCCTTGATGATTTGTGTGAGATTGAGGGCATCTCGGGGTGTTAAGCATATCCCAGTTTAGGTCACCTCACTGAATGAACTCTGAAGATCAATTACCATATGGTGTCCAGGGCACAGCTGGGAGCTGAGGGGTGTCTATAACATGCCACAACGGTGAGAGACTTATTTCTGGAGAGATTAATCTTAGAAAATTAGAAGTTCAAACTTCTCCCCCTTTGACAGTTCTATCTTGAGGAAAAATGTTGTAGTTGGGTATGGAAATTTCAGAAGTTTTGGTTGCCTTCCTAAGCCAGGATTCATACACTGCAAGGACATCAGGGTTGGTGGAGTGTGCTAAAGTAGTGAGTAAAACAAACTTAGGGATGAGGCTTCTGATGTTAACTTGCATGAAACCAAGGCTTTTTCGATTACAGAAGTCAATAAATGTGAGTGCCTGGGGACACGCAGGGCCTGGGTTTTTTAGGCCTTATAGCCAAAACGTTCATCAGAAGCCAGCCATCAGAGGCTAATTAGCTACTAGCTATTTAGTCATTGTTAGCCACTGCTAGCGGCCTTTACCCTCTGCACATGCACCAGATGTTTTTTTAGCCTGGATAAGACCTGCCAGCCTCGGACTGACGGATTCCTGCCGTAAACACTAGACCATTACTCCTGATCATCACAGCTAGCTAGCTGCCACCGAGTGACCCAGCCCCGAAAAATAGCAGATCCATGTCACATTGAGTGAGGTGGGTTACCGGAAGTTATATTTAATAAAAAAATCAAAAAGAGATGAAAAATACAAAAAGTAAACGAGAGGACGACAAACCACGTCTGCACTGCTACGTCATCTTGGGAAATCTTGAAAATAGGTTTGCAGGTTTTGTCTCCTGTGGGCTTTCAGAATGGTAAAGACAGTGAGAAAGAGTTTGGTGGGCAGTCTATAACTGGCCTGGTACTGTAACTGGTTGTGGCAGCTTTTCTAGGGGATACAAGCTTCCATTCCTTCTATTTGTTTCCTGCCTTGGCCCATCCTCTTCCACAATGGATTTAGCTTGTCAATAAGGGACCATTAAGGCTGAAGGATTCTGCCTGGCATTCACTCGTCTAATTGTTCCATTTATTCCAAGTATCCCTCAGTCTCGGGCCTCTACAAATGTCAGCACATCCATATCAATATTGTCATATTCTGAATGGAAAAGCATGAGACATCTGTCAGAAAGAGAAGGGCTGAGAAATATCATGTGACCTCAACTCTGACGCCATCAAGAACTATCTAGCATGAAAAGCTAGTAACATAGCTATAAATCCTATAGTATTAACTGAAAGATGCCTGTATGATCGTGGCACATCAAGATGCATAGCCAGAGAAAAGTCAGGAATCTGAAAGTCAGGAAGTATTTTCACACTCACAGGCTCCCACACCAATTAACTACTAAGTATAGTAAGATTACTTATCTCAGAACCACTCAGATGTATGAGAGCACTGTTTACACCATGACATCGTACAGTGCCTTCGGAAAGTATTCAGACCCCTTGACTATTTCCACATGTTGTTACATTACAACCTTGTTATAAAATGTTTTTAAAGTTTGTCAATCTACAAACAATACCCCATAATGACAAAACAAAAATATGTTTTTAGAAATGTTTGCACATTTATATAAAAAAACTAAACAGAAATATCACATTTACATTAGGGTCAGGGTCAAAGTGAGTCCAATTTCATGGACTATACCTTTAGCAGTATCTTATGGAGCAGGCTGGTAAGGCAATTGGCCGACAAAGGCCAGACAACTACACAGAGACCGGCATCACATGAAAGAGGTGTGAGGATCAAACCTTATGGGCAGAGTTGGCAGTTAGCATCACAGACACTTTTCTGTTGATCAGCTTGTTGCCATTTTGCCAGAGAAATCGCCAGTACAGTTACTGTATGTAGATGTCCGTACAAGTGTCTCCAGAGCCTGGAGCACACTAAAGATGTTAAACATTTTACATTTACATTACATTTAAGTCATTTAGCAGACGCTCTTATCCAGAGCGACTTACAAATTGGTGCATACACCTTATGACAACCAGTGGAACAGCCACTTGCATCTAAATCTTGTTGGGGGGGAGAAGGATTACCTACCCTTACTTACCCTATCCTAGGTATTCCTTGAAGAGGTGGGGTTTCAGGTGTCTCCGGAAGGTGGTGATTGACTCCGCTGTCCTGGCGTCGTGAGGGAGTTTGTTCCACCATTGGGGGGCCAGAGCAGCGAACAGTTTTGACTGGGCTGACAGTTTTGATTTTAGGCCTGCAAAATGGAGGGACATGTCAATATTGGTGAAAGATTGCCTACTTTATGTTATTAGCATCTGCTGCCCAGCTCCCTTGGCACTGGCGCTAACATTTAGTCCGCGCTCTGCGTGATCTCTATGGCGCAGTGGTACTCTCAGCGGTTTTATTTGCATCTGAATTGGCTTGTCTCTGCTGGAGCTCTCCTAACAGCACCTCTCACACATGGAAATGAAGCCAGTGATCAGATTAATTCTCTCATTGTCTCAAAGAGCCTGTCGAGGCATGACTCCGGGTACGATGGGGAGATGGGCAGGGGATTGGAAAGTAAAGATGTTGACATGAATAAATGTAAGATGATAAGATGTTTTTGACTTTGGTGAAACCTGAGTATCACAGATCAAACTACACTCTTGCCATTCTGTTAATGCATTGCAATAGACGCTACACTTGCTGAGATTGTACTGACTTGAAAGGCATATTGTCAAGTGGATAGGAACATCTACAGCTCGTTCCTCTTAAAAACCTGCAGTCATTCGGGAAAAAAGGCAACAGAGATGCTCATTATGCTCTTTCATAGGGAGTTGATGTAGAAAATTGTGAATAGAATGATACATCATATTGTATGAAAACACACAGTATTCAAGAGCTGATCATCACAATATGTTTTGTTTTCAGCATTGATAGGTCGAAATTGAGCGCTCAATAATCATAGAGGACCAAAAGAGAGCTGTGGATAACACTCATAATATAGTGTGTTCTGTTTTGCCACCATTGTGGTTTATACAATTGAAGTTGGAAGTTTACATACACCTTAGCCAAATACATTTAAACTCAGTTTTTCACAATTCCTGACAAATCCTTGTAAAATCCTTGTAAAAATTCCCATCTTAGGTCATTTAGGATCACCACTTTATTTTAAGAATGTTTCATGCAGGAATAATAGTAGAGATAATTATTTATTTCAGCTTTGATTTCTTTCATCACATTCCCAGTGGGTCAGAAGTTTACATGCACTCAATTAGTATTTGGTTGCATTGCTTTTACATTTTTTTATCTTGGGTCAAACGTTTTGGGTAGCCTTCCACAAGCTCCCCACAATAAGTTGGGTGAACTTTGGCCCATTGCTCCTGACGGAGCTGGTGTAACTGAGTCAGGTTGTTAGCCTCCTTGCTCTCACACGCTTTTTCAGTTTTCTAAAGGATTGAGTTCAGGGCTTTGTGATGGCCACTCTAATACCTTGACTTTGTCGTACTTAAACCATTTTGCCACAACTTTGGAAGTATGCTTGTGGTCATTGTCCATTTAGAAGACCCATTTGCGACCAATACCCATTTCCTCTCTCATGATGCTATCTATTTTGTGATGTGCACCAGTCCCTCCTGCAGCAATGCACCCCTACAACATGATGCTGCCACCCCTGTGCTTCACATTTGAGATGGTGTTCTTTGGCTTGCAAGCCTCCCCCTTTTTCCTCCAAACATAACCATGGTCATTATGGCCAAACTGTTCTATTTTTGTTTCATCAGACCAGAGGACATTTCTCCAAAAAGTATGATCCTTTTCCCCATGTGCAGTTGCAAACCAGTCTGGCTTTTTTTATGGCGGTTTTGGAGCAGTGGCTTCTTCCTTGCTGAGTGCCCTTTCAGGTTATGTCGATATAGGACTTGTTTTACTGTGGATATAGATGCTTTTGTACCCATTTCCTCCAGCATCTTCACAAGGTCCTTTGCTGCTGTTCTGGGATTTGATGCACTTTTCGCATCAAAGCACGTTCATCTCTAGGAGACAGAACGTGTCTCCTTCCTGAGCGGTATGACGGCTGTGTGGTCCCATGGTGTTTATACTTGCGTACTATTGTTTGGACAGACGAACGTGGTACCTTCAGGCGTTTGGAAATTGCTCCCAATGATGAACCAGACATGTGGAGGTCTACAATTTTTTTTCTCAGGTCTTGGCTGATTTCTTTTGATTTTCCTGTGATTTCATGCCATAAGGGGCTGAGTTTGAAGGTAGGCCTTGAAATACATCCACAGATACACCTCCGATTTACTCAAATGATGTCAATTACCCTATCTGAAGCTTCTGAATTTTACACGCTGTTTAAAGCACAGTCAATTTAGTGTATGTAAACTTCTGACCCACTGGAACTGTGATACAGTAAATTATAAGTGAAATAATCTGTTTGTTAACAATTGTTGGAAAAATGGCTTGAGTAATACACAAGGTAGATGTCCTAACCGACTTGCTAAACTATAGTTTGTTAACAAGAAATTTGTGGAGTGGTTGAAAAATGAGTTTTAATGACTCCAACCTAAAGTGTATGTAAACTTCCAACTTCAACTGTAGATTGAATGCATCACTGTAATTGAGAATGTTTTGGACACTTCTATTGAAACGACCCAGTTTCAAAACTGTTTGTGGATCACGGTGTTGAATTCTGATACATCACAGAAGAATCAAAGGGCATGTCAAGCGTATACGAAAGTGCAGCAATAGACCAGCTCAGATGACACGTTTATGTTTGGGTAAATACCCATGTCATGTTCCCCATTCTGCAATTTAACTCTAAAAGAGCCGACCATCATTTAAACATAGAAGACTCAAGGCCGTAAATATGTGGTTATCAAAGGGCATTGCACAAACCATCCGCGCACAAAATGACACTGCCAGTTACCTGGCTGACAGAGTCATATCAGCTTTCTGATTCGCTCTTGGACCTGAAAAGAACAATATCCATTTGCAGTCTAGAAGATGGAATGTGAATGTTGTACTTGTAGATATTAGTTTGTTTCCTGTGTTGGTAACTTATGTGACTGGTTGAATGCAAATCTTTGTTGCACCTGGTTACTTTAAATCCGCACAGCTAATCGCTGCATTCTCATTGTGAAAAGAGACATTTTGAGATCTATCCCACTGCAACTGTTGTGAGTGGCAGGGACTTGAGTGCACTCCAATAGTTGTTTTGTGGACTGAGTATGCTGTACTGTGTTCATTTTGGCTTACTTCCCTCTCCTTTACCCTGTGTATTTGTTTTGCATATAGTGCATGTAACAGCTGAGACTGTAGTCTAGCCTCACACTGAAAACTCACACAGACCTCGAGTTTGACAGAATTGTCCAACTCAAGGTCTGTGAGTGCAGTGTGTTTCCGATCCACGTGAATGGGTTTTCTCTCAGTTAATATCTCTATCCGTTAGCACAAAGCTTCCTGTTACGTTGACACCGACCCAATTGACAAGGGAGGCAAAACGAGAGTGAGAAACTTTCCTTCTACCCTCTCATGATGAAAAGAATGGACTACATCTGAGATGGGCGTTCTGCATGACTGGAGCTCCTCGAGCACACGGGCACATCCCTTCTTGTACAGGCAGACAAGTGGAGGGAGGCGGGTGGAAGAGTGGGTTATTATCTGTCAGACGGTAGCTAGCTAGCTCTAGATGAAAGAGCTGCTGCTCCAAAGAGCTGCCTGCAATCCTCAGAACGGGCTGCCCCGATCACCGGCAAAAGCCAGAGCTGCCCTCCAGGGCTTCAAAAGGAAAAAGTTGAACTTACTTATGAGCTGCACCACGGTTCCACAGTCAGGAATCCCTAAAGCCGAGTTAAATATAGAAGAGCATGGAGGAGCAAAATGCCCCATCTCCCATCTGGCGAGTAAAACCAAGCCCAAAAAGCGTTCTGGGAAAGATGGAGGGAGCAGGTGGACAGATGATGGATGCAATAAGAAAGGCGTTGGTGGATATTAAGGTCTCGATCGAATCAAGGTGTTATTGTGTGATTCATTTTGTTTTAGGAATATCACTTGCTCACTATATGAAACAGAAATGACAGAAAATACACACATCAAAATAGAAATACAAATTGCAAGCAGAAAAAAAATATGGTCACAAAAAACAAACGTATTCATCAGTAATCAGGTCCTCCGTCAGCTTTCTGAATTGCCCTAGAGGCACCAACACATCGAATTTAAGGACATTTTGAAGATTGTTCCACAAATAAGGTGCAAGAAAACTGAAAGCCGACAAAAGGAATTTCCAGAGTTAGCCGTCCCTGAGTGGGTGTGGCTAACATATGGAATTGCTTTAAGATGGTCATACTATGGATCATTTAGTTATTTGTTTTTGAATTTTAGGACCCCTTTAGGTATAAAAAAAGATGTAAAAAATGTATTTGATCAAATATAGAATTTGGTCTTTACTACTATAGCCCGGAGAAATGCTTTAAATAACACAATCATAAATGGCAAAACAGACAGTCAAAAAACAAATGACAAGAAACAAGGTTTTGAAGTGCTTGTTCTATATCTTGGCTAAAGTTATATACAGTACCAGTCAAAAGTTTGGACACACCTACTCATTCTAGGGTTTTTCTTTAGTTTTATAATTTATTTTCTACATTGTAGAATAATAGTGAAGACATCAATACTATGGAATAACACATATGGAATCATGTAGTAACCAAAAAAGTGTTAAACTATAATCAGAATATATTTTATATTTGAGATTCTTCAAAGTAGCCACCCTTTGCCTTGATGACAGCTGTGCACACTCTTGGCATTCTCTCAACCAGCTTCATGGGGTAGTCACCTGAAATACATTTAAATTAACAGGTGTGCGTTGTTAAAAGTTTGTTTGTGGAATTTCTTTCCTTCTTAATACGTTTGAGCCAATCAGTTGTGTTGTGACAAGGTAGGGGTGGGACACAGAAGATAGACCTATTTGGTTAAAGACCAAGTCCATATTATGGCAAGAACAGCTCAAATACGCAAAGAAAAATGACAGTCCTTCAGTACTTTAAGCCATGAAGGTCAGTCAGTACGGAAAATGTAAAGAACTTTGAATGTTTAGTGCAGTAACAAATGCCATCAAACGCTATGATGCAACTGGCTCTCATGAGGGCCGCCACAGGAAAGGAAGACCCAGAGTTACCTCTGCTGTGGAGGATAAGTTCATTAGAGGTACCAGACTCAGAAATTGCAGCCCAAATAAATGCTTCACAGAGTTCAAATAACAGAAACATCTCAACATCAACTGTTCAGAGACTGCATGAATCAGGCCTTCATGGTCGAATTGCTGCGAACCACTACTAAAGGACACCAATAAGAACAAGACACTTGCTTGGGTCTAGAAACTCGAGCAATGGACATTAGACTGGCGGAATTGTGTTCCTTGGTCTGATGATTTTTGGTTCCAACCGCCATATCTTTGTGAGATGCAGAGTAGATGAACGGATTATGTCTGAATGTGTGGTTCTGGCGGTGATGCATGGAGGAGGTGTGATGGTGTGGGGGTGCTTTGCTGGTGACACTGTCTGTGATTTATTTAGAATTCAAGGCACACTTAACCAGCATGGCTACCACAGCATTCTGCAGTGATATGCCATCCCATCAATTGTTTTTCAACAGGACAATGACCCAACACACCTCCAGACTGTGTAGGGGCTATTTGACCAAGAAGGAGAGGGATGGAGTGCTGCATCAAATTACCTGGCCTCCACAATCACGAGACCTTAACTAATTTGAGATAATTTGGGATGACTTGGACTGCAGAGTGATGGAAAAGCAGCCAACAAGTGCTCAGCATATGTGGGAACTCCTTCAAGACTGTTGGAAAAGCATTCCAGGTGAAGCTGGTTGAGAGAATGTCAAGCGTGTGCAAAGCTGTCATCAAGGCAAAGGGTGGCTTCTTTGAAGAATCTAAAATAATTTTGATTTGTTTAACAGTTTTTGGTTACTACATGATTACATGAAGTTTTGATGTCTTTTTCTATTATTCTACAATGTAGAAAATAGTAAAAATAAAGAAAATGAATGAGTAGGTGTGTCCAAACTTTTGACTGGTTCTATATATATATATATATATATATTTTTTTTTTTACACATATTTAACTCCTTTTTTGGTTAGGCATAGAGTGATCATAAAAGTCTCCAGGTCAAACCGTTCGGGTGCTACAGATGTTTTCATGAGAAGACCAATTTTCATGGTTGTCTCATGGTCTGACAAACACCACTCTCGTTCTGCCATTCTGCCGTTCTGACATTTACTCCGGAGGTGCTGACCTGTTGCACCCTCTAGAACCACTGTGATTAGTATTATTATTTGACCCTGCTGGTCGTCTATGAACATTTGAACATCTTGGCCATGTACTGTTATAATTTCAACCCAGCACTTCAATCAAGTGGTAGAAACACCTCAAGGATGATCAATGGAAGCAGGATGCAACTGAGCTAAATTTAGAGTCTCATAGCAAAGGGTCTGAAAGTAAATAAGGTATTTCTGTTTTTTATTTATTTTTAATACATTTGCAAAACTTTCTGAAAAACTGTTTTCACTTTGTCATTATGGGATTATTGTGTTTAGATTGACGAGATCTTTTTTGTAGATGTTACCCATTTTCCATTAAGGCTGTAACGTAACAAAATGTGGAAATAGTCAATGGGTCTGAATACTTTCCGAAGCCCCTGTATGTACATATATTATTATACATGAGTTTGCGTATGGTTACATACTACGGGAGAATGATCATTGAGATCCAATGCAAATACTTATTTATGGGGGTTATTAGTAATATATAAATACATCAATGAGGTGTTAACAGGGTGTTTCACATTTATCATGGGGCTTTTTTTTAATAGCAATTGAGTCTGATTAAAGTCATGCATATACTCATATATTGATCAGGGATAGCCAATCCAGATTAAAATCCCCTAAAATGTCCAACTCTGAGGACAGAAAAGGTGTTAAACACTCAGATAAAGCACCAACAGCATCCGCCATGGCAGGAGGGGGCCGGTAAATTCTAGCAACAAATACATTTGAGCTAAAAATTGATTTGGAACATAAATATTTTAAGATTGGGACGCGGTGAAATTCGATTTTACATTTGACAGATATGGGGTAATCTAAATACATTGTAATCACTTTCTTCAATGTCTTTATCAGAGACAGAACCATTTAACCATGTTTCAGAGAGAACCATAATGTCAGGACACGAGTCCTGTACCCAAATGTCTATAGTGTCAATTTTTAAGTCCCACTTCATATATTTAGGTGCATTAGCCAGTGTCCGATAAGATTTAAAGGCAGAGGGGGTATTCAGCTCATTCCCATAAGAGCTAACATGCATAGGGTCAGCTGCATCTACTGTATTTGTTGAGTGAGCTGAGAATTTACCAACGTCCCTAGCCAATCACGTGAGAGCAGAGTTTAGGCTAGCTACCCTGTTACTGCAGTGCTTCCAAACCCCTTCTTGGACTTCAGGGATTCTTGATCAGCTGAGGCAACATTTGCAGGGCAAAGCGGATTATGCAAGTCATACAAACTATGACAGTGCGTCTAGGGTTGTATATCTGTGTGACTGATGAAGGCAGTAGATTTCAGATTGCCTTCCAAATGATCTGATATACTGCTGCGGTATTGCACAAGATAGCATTGCAGCATCATAGTATATCTGATTAAGGTTGGATGAGGACAAACCTTACCTAGTGACATGTCAGTGCTCTCTAGACCCTCTGTGTGTTTGCATATGTGTTCTTATATATTTGAAAGCCTTCACTGACCATGAGAGTTATGAGAGTTCTATTCAGAGGAAGTGAGTTTCTGCAGTCTATCTATATTGACCTTTAGCATTTTCCCTCTGCCTACTTGCTCTGCAGTGAAACTCTGTTACATTCATTCATGACGACATGATCAGGTGCCTTCCCTCGAAATTCCCAAATGGAATCCAAAGAGTATTTTTTTTCAAGAAAATAAAAATGGATTTCATGCCCGACTAAACTACTGAATTAAGAATTATAATGTACATGGCTCCTCTTTAATTCATAAATCTCAAATTCAATTAATTCAGCAAATATCGCATGCTAAATGCATTGTAATATCCCGATAGCTAATTTAGTGAGAGTTGCAATTTTTCCGATGAGGACATAGACATTTCCTGCTGGATTTCAGATGGACCTTTCTGTCCCTTTTGAGCTTTCCTAGAGGAATTCACAAAAATGCAGTTACCTACATGCAAACAAATCCATTGTAGTAGCAGCTCTTTAAGTCTCCGTTTGAATCATTAAATCATGCATATTTAACTTAATCATGCGTTATCAAGTCTTCTACCTCTGTCACCAGTCAACCCAAAGTATGAATAGATCTTAATGTTGAGGTTTCAGAGCTAATGTGAGCAGAAAAGATGAAGATGAGTTTAAAACATTTTCTAATTGGTATGAAAGCAATTCAGTGCCATTCAGTGCATACCAGGTCTTGAACACAATAATATACAGCATATGGGGAGAACAAGTATTTGATACACTGCCCGATTTTGCAGGTTTTCCTACTTACATACTTACAAAGCATGTAGAGGTCTGTCATTTTTATCATAGGTACACTTCAACTGTGAGAGACGGAATCTAAAACACAAATCCAGAAAATCACATTGTATGATTTTTAAGTAATTCATTTGCATTTTTTTGCATGACATAAGTATTTGATCACCTACCAACCAGTAAGAATTCCGGCTCTCACAGACCTGTTAGTTTTTCTTTAAGAAGCCCTCCTGTTCTCCACTCTTTACCTGTATTAACTGTATTAACCTGTTTGAACTCGTTACCTGTATAAAAGACACCTGTCCACAGACTCAATCAAACAGACTCCAACCTCTCCACAATGGCAAAGACCAGAGAGCTGTGTAAGGACATCAGGGATCAAATTGTAGACCTGTACAAGGCTGGGATGGGCTACAGGACAATAGGCAAGCAGCTTGGTGAGAAGGCAACAACTGTTGGCGCAATTATTAGAAAATGGAAAAAGTTCAAGATGACGGTCAATCACCCTCGGTCTGGGGCTCCATGCAAGATTTCACCTCGTGGGGCATCAATGATCATGAGGAAGGTGAGGGATCAGCCCAGAACTACACGGCAGGACTTGGTGAATGACCTGAAGAGAACTGGGACCACACTACGCGTCATGGATTAAATTCCTGCAGCGCACACAAGCCAGCGCATGTCCAGGCCGTCTCAAGTTTGCCAATGACCATCTGGGTGATCCAGAGGAGGAATGGGAGAAGGTCATGTGGTCTGATGAGACAAAAATATAGCTTTTTGGTCTAAACTCCCCTCGTCGTGTTTGGATGAAGGAGAGGGATGAGTACAACCCAAAGAACACCATCCCAACTGTGAAGCATGGGGGTTTGGGGATGCTTTTCTGCAAAGGGGACAGGACGACTGCACCGTATTGAGGAGAGAATGGATGGGGCCATGTATCGCAAGATCTTGGCCAACAACCTCCTTCCCTCAGTGAGAGCATTGAAGATGGGTCGTGGCTGGGTCTTCCAGCATGACAACGACCCGAAACACACAGCCAGGGCAACTAAGGAGTCGCTCCGTAAGAAGCATCTCAAGGTCCTGGAGTGGCCTAGCCAGTCTCTAGACCTGAACCCAATAGAACATCTTTGGAGGGAGCTGAAAGGCCATATTGCCCAGTGATAGCCCTGAAACCTGAAGGATCTGGAGAAGGTCTGTATGGAGGAGTGGGCCAAAATCCCTGCTGCAGTGTGTGCAAACCTGGTCAAAAACTACAGGAAACATATGATCTCTGTAATTGCAAACAAAGATTTCTGTACGAAATATTAAGTTCTGCTTTTCTGATGTATCAAATACTTATGTCATGCAATAAAATGCAAATGAATTACTTAAAAATCATACAATGTGATTTTCTGGATTTTTGTTTTAGATTATGCCTCTCACAGTTGAAGTGTACCTATGATACAAATTACAGACCTCTACATGCTTTGTAAGTAGGAAAACCTGCAAAATCGGCAGTGTATCAAATACTTGTTCTCCCCACTGTATATATATATACATGCCTTCAGTATCTCATGGCAGTGCACTAGAAAGAGAGTGTGAGTGACAGAAGGGAGAGGAGTGAAAGGTGGGGATGGAAACTCCTTCTGGGAGTCAGGTGAGGGAGACCTAAGGGTTCAACAGGAGGTTAAAGTTCAACAGGAGGTCAACAATAGGACAGAGGACAAAATGCAGGAAACAGCAGCCTGCACTAAATTAACTGTAAAATTCTCTTGTAAAGACACCATGTAAAGTAAGTGTGACATATACCTTGTAGGTCTAATACCATTTTCACTGAGCTAAAACCTTTATTCAGAAATAATGCATTGTGTAACCATGTGTTTTCACAGTTTCAATATATTGCACAATATTTAAAGACATATTTCGCATTCATGTCCTGCTCCAGGTGTGGGTGAATGGAGAGAGAAGTAAATCAGGGATTTTAGTTTCAGCGTGTAGTGTTTGACTCGGTAATGTGAAGTTTAGCTTGTTTCTCACTTTTCTCATTATCTCTGTAAATGCATTCTCTGTTTAGTAATTTAAAGATAAGTTGTCTGGTGGTGTAAAGCCAATAAAAAGAAAGGGAAAGCGCAACAAGTTTGCGTACATCCCCAGAGAGTCGTAATTCAGGAAACAGTGATTCACATGCAACAAAGAACCCAAACGGTGTCCTCCATGTTGTCTGGTGACAAGCAACTTCCTTGTAGTTTACTTATGTATTTGTTGCTGGTGATAATGAATTACTCAATCTCTTTCTGCCTAATGCTGGAAATACAGTGTGTGGAAATAAGCAATAAAGTGCGTACATTAGCCTATGAATGCCTACAGGGCTGACAAGGATGGACTAATTGTTATATGGTGAGTGAGAATATGTCACTAATAATCTGTCAATTGTATTTGTCTGTAATGATAATGGAAATGTCAGGGAATCTTCTTAGGAAGACGCTAATAACTATAAAACAACACCTTACAAAATTCTGCTTCAGTTATTTTGTCTTAAATTGCTAAATGCCAATACACCGTCTCTCATCGTGCTTCACTAATTGATTGCCAAGATACGCGCTTCTGTAATTCATTGCATGCAAGATGCCATGTTTTCGACTGCGAAACAGGGCAATGCATTTTTACCTTTGTGTGGGTGATATTTCTGATCTAATATTTGAAGAGTTAATTTCCAAAAAGCTATATCCACCAATGTTTTTATATCCATTGTTTAGCTGGAATGGAATGTTCATATCCTGTATATTTTTTTGTGTGATATGTGGTTTCCTCACCTAACGTAGCTATTTTAAGATGAATGTACTTACTGTATGTCGCTCTGCATATGAGCATCTGCTGAATGACTAAAATGCCAAATGGAAATGTTTCAAATGTTTCATTTGTACAGTTATTTATTAAAAAAGTAGTTATTTGTTACTTTCGACGACATTCGACTGTGTAAAACCTAAAAGTGATACTTATTTCTCTGAGAGTGAGGCACACATATAGCATTCAGAAATAAAAAATAAAAAATATTTGTCTCTGAAATTAAACCAAGTGATTTTAAACAAATACATGTACAGTGCCAGTCAAAAGTTTGGACACACCTACTCATTCAAGGATTTTTCTTTATTTTTACTATTTTCTACATTGTTGAATAATAGTGAAGACATAAAAACTATTAAATAACAGCCTTGATGAAAACTGTGCACACTCTTGGCATTCTCTGTCCAGGTAGTCACCTGGAAGGCATTTCAATTCCCAGGTGTGCCTTCTTAAAAGTTCATTTGTGGAATTTCTTTCCTTCTTAATGCGTTTGAGCCAATCAGTTGTGTTGTGACAAGGTAGGAGTGATATACAGAAGATAGCCTTATTTGGGCTATTATGTCCATATTATGGCATATTATGAACAGCTCAAATAAGCAAAGAGAAACAACAGTCCATCATTACTTTAAGACATTAAGGTCAGTCAATGTGGAAAATTTCAAGAACTTGGCAAGTTTCTTCAAGTGCAGTCACAAAAATCATCAAGCGTTATGATGAAACTAGCTCTCATGAGGACCGTCACAAGAAAGGAAGACCCAGAGTTACCTCTGCTGCAGAGGATAAGTTCATTAGAGTTACCAGCCTCAGAAATTGCAGCCCAAATAAATCAAATCAAATCAAAGTTTATTTGTCACGTGCGCCAAATACAACAGGTGTATTAGACCCTACAGTGAAATGCTTACTTACAGGCTCTAACCAATAGTGAAAAAAAGGTATTAGGTGAACAATAGGTAAGTACAGAAATAAAAACAACAGTACAAAGACAGTGAAAAACAGTAGCGAGGCTATATACAGTAGCAAACATCGGTTAGTCAGGCTTATTGAGGTAGTATGTACATGTAGATATGGTTAAAGTGACTATGCATACAGTATATGATGAACAGAGAGTAGCAGTAGCGTAAAGAGGGGTTGGCAGGTGGCGGGAGGCGGGAGGCGGGACACAACGCAGACAGCCCGGTTAGCCAATGTGCGGGAGCACTGGTTGGTCGGGCCTATTGAGGTAGTATGTACATATGTACATGAATGTATAGTTAAAGTGACTGTGCATATATGATAAACAGAGAGTTACAGCAGCTTAAAAGAGGGGTTGGGGGAGGCACACAATGCAAATAGTCTGGGTAGCCATTTGATTACGTGTTCAGGGGTCTTATGGCTTGGGGATACAAACTGTTGAGAAGCCTTTTTGTCCTAGACTTTGTCCAAGACACTCCGGTACCGCTTGCCATGCGGTAGTAGAGAGAACAATCTATGACTGGGGTGGCTGGGGTCTTTGACAATTTTTAGGGCCTTCCTCTGACACCGCCTGGTGCAGAGGTCCTGGATGGCAGGCAGCTTAGCCCCAGTGATGTACTGGGCCATATGCACTACCCTCTGTAGTGCCTCGGATGCTGAGCAATTGCCGGAACAGGCAGTGATGCAACCAGTAATGCTCTCGATATTGCAGCTGTGTAACCTTTTGAGGATATCAGGACCCATGCCAAATCTTTTTAGTTTCCTGAGGGGGAATATGCTTTGTCGTGCCCTTGTTGGTGATGTGGACACCAAGGAACTTGAAGATCTCAACCTGCTCCACTACAGCCCCGTCGATTAGAATGGGGGCATACTCGGTCCTCCTTTTCCTGTAGTCCACAATCATCTCCTTAGTCTTGGTTACGTTGATGGATAGGTTGTTATTCTGGCACCACCCGGCAAGGTCTCTTACCTCCTTCCTATAGGCTGTCTCGTCGTTGTTGGTGATCAGTTGTGTCATCTGCAAACTTAATGATGGTGTTGGAGTCATGCCTGGCCATGCAGTTGTGGGTGAACAGGGAGTACAGGAGGGGACTGAGCACACATCCCTTGGGGGCTCCAGTGTTGAGGATAGCGTGGCAGATGTGTTGCTACCTACCCTCACCACCTGGGGGCGGCCCGTCAGGAAGTCCATGATCCAGTTGCAGTGGGAGGTGTTTAGTCCAAGGATCCTTAGCTTAGTGATGAGCATTGAGGGCACTATGGCGTTGAACACTGAGCTGTAGTCAATTAATAGCATTCTCACATAAGTGTTCCTTTTGTCCAGGTGGGAAAGGGCAGTGTGGAGTACAGTACAGATCGTATAATCTGTGGATCTGTTTGGGCGGTATGCAAATTGGAGTGGGTCTAGGTTTTCTGGGATAATGGTGTTGATGTGAGCCATTACCAGCCTTTCAAAGCACATCATGGCTACAGAAGTGAGTGCTACGGGTCTGTAGTCATTTAGGCAGGTTTCCTTTGTGTTCTCGGGCACAGGGACTATGATAGTCTGCTTGGAACATGTTTGTATTACAGACTCAGTCAGGGACATGTTGAAAATGTCAGTGAAGACACCTGCCAGTTGGTCAGCACATGCCCGGAGCACACGTCCTGCTAATCCGTCTGGCCTGCAGCCTTGTGTATGTTGACCTGTTTAAAGGTCTTACTCACGTCGGCTACGGAGAGCGTGATCACACAGTCGTCTGGAACAGCTGATGCTCTCATGCATGCCTCAGTGTTGCTTGCATCGAAGCGAGCATAGAAGTGATTTAGCTCGTCTGGTAGACTCGTGTCACTGGGCAGCTCGCGGCTGTGCTTCCCTTTGTAGTCTGTAATAGTTTGTAAGCCCTGCCACATAAGACGAGCGTCGGAGCCAGTGTAGTATGATTCAATCTTATCCCTGTATTCACGCTTTGCCTGTTTGATGGTTCGTCGCAGGGCATATCAGTATTTCTTGTAAGCTTCCAGGTTAGAGTCCCGCATCTTGAAAGCGGCAGCTCTGCCCTTTAGCGCAGTGCAAATGTTGCCTGTAATCCATGGCTTCTGGTTGGGGTATGTACGTACAGTCACTGTGGGGACAATGTCCTTGATGCACTTATTGATAAAGACTGATGTAGTGTATTCCTCAATGCCATCGGAAGAATCCAGGAACATGTTCCAGTCTGTGATATCAAAACAGTCCTGTAGTTTAGCATCTGCTTCATCTTACCACTTTTTTATAGACCAAGTCACTGGTGCTTCCTGCATCAATTTTAACTTGTAAGCAGGAGTCAGGAGGATTAGAGTTGTGGTCAGATTTACCAAGTGGAGGGTGAGGGAGAGCTTTGTACGCGTCTCTGTGTGTGGAGTACAGGTGTTCTAGATTTTTTTCCCCTCTGGTTGCACATTTAACATGTTGATAGAAATTTGGTAGAACTGATTTAAAATGCTTCACAGAGTTCAAGTACCAGACACATCTCAACTGTTCAGAGGAGACTGTTTGAATCAGGCCTTCATGGTCGAATTGCCTCAAAGAGACCTCTAATAAAGAACACCGATAGGAACAAGAGACATGTTTGGGCCAAGAAACATGAACAATGGACATTAGACCGGTGAAAAATCTGTCCAAATTTGAGATTTTTTTGTTCCAACTGCAGTGTCTTTGTGAGACGCAGAGTGGGTGAATGGATGATCTCCGTATGTGTGGTTCCCACCCTGAAGCATGGAGGAGGAGGTGTGATGGTGTGAGGATGATTTGCTGGTGACACTGTCTGTGATTTATTTAGAAATCAAGGCACACGTAACCAGCATGTCCACCACAGCATTCTGCAGTGAAGCGAAATCCCATTTGGTTTGAGCTTAGTGGGACTATGATTTGTTTTTCAACAGGACAATGACCCAGGCTGTGTAAGGGCTATTTGACCAAGAAGGAGAGTGATGCAGAGCTGCGTCAGATGACCTGGCCTCCACAATCACCCGACCTCAACCCAACTGAGATGGTTGGGGATGAGTGAAGGAAAAGCGAAGGAAATCAGCCAATAAGTGCTCAGCATATGTTGAAACTCCTTCAAGACTGTAGGAAACAATTTCCAAGTGAAGCTGGTTGAGAGAATGCCAAGAGTGTGCAAAGCAGTCATCAAGGCAAAGGGTGGCTATTTTGAAGAATCTCAAAAATAAAATATATTTTGAGTTGTTTAACACTTTGTTGGTTACTGCATGATTCCATATGTGTTTTTTCATAGTTTTTATGTCCACTATTATTCTACAATGTAGAAAATAGTAAAACATAAAAACCCTTGAATGAGTAGGTGTGTCCAAACTTTTGATTGGTGCTGTATATACAGTATCTTTTAAAAGTATTCAGACCCGTTTGATTTCACATTTCACATTTTATGGTGTTACTGAGTGGGATTCAAATCAATTTAATTGTCATTTTTTTGTCAACAATCTACACACAATTCTCTGTAATGTCAAAGCAGAAGGAAATGTAAAAAATATATATTAATAAAGAATTGAATAACTAAAATATAGTTGTTGCATAAGTATTCAGCTCCCTGAGTCAAAACATCTTTGCCATTGATTACAGGTGCGAGTCTTGGGTAGGTCCATAAGAGCTTTGCACACCTGGATTGTGGAATATTTGCCTATTATTTTATTTTGTAAGCTCAGTCGAGATGTTGGGGATAAGGGGTAGACAGCCATTTTCAAGTCTTGCCGTAGATTTTCAAGCAGATTTAAGTCAAAACTGCAACTTTGTCACGCAGGAATATTCACTGTCTTCTGGCTACTCCAGAGTAGATTTGGCCTTGTGTTGTAGGTTATTGTCCTGCTGAATGGGGAATTGCTTTCCCAGTCTCTGGTGTAAAACAGACTGAAGCAGGTTTTCCTCTAGGATTTTGCCTGTGCTTAAGTCGGCCCATTTCTTTTCATCCAGGAAAAAACGGCCAAATATTTGCCGATGGAGTCACTACAATATTGTGGATCCACCCACAGCCATTGAACTGTGTAGCTTGGCTTCATGGCGACATTCCTGTGCAGTTTCATTCCGGTCCCTATATCTCAGTTCAGAAGGACGACTGTATCTACTCCACAGCTTTTAAGTTGACCATTCTTCAAGAGGTATTCTTAAGGAGATATTCAACCACTGCCTTTCTTTATGAGGCTCTCGAAAAGCTCCATGGTCTTCGTGGTTGAATCTGTGCTTCAAATTCAATACTTGACCAAGGGACCTTACAGATGTTGTACAGTATGTATGGGGGACAGAAAAAAGGTTAGTCATTCCAAAATCATGTCAACCCCTATTATTTCACACAGAGGAGGCATCTGTTGGTCACAGATACCTTACAAAAGGTACGGGGCGTGGATCAGAAAACTAGTCAATATCAGGTGTGACCGACACACCTCATGCAGTGTGACATCTCCACATAGAGCTGATCAAAGCTGTTGATTTTGGCCTGTGGAATGGTATCCCACTCCTGTACAATGGCATTGCACCGTTTTATGTGATTTGTTAAACCACATTTGACACCTGAGCTCATTTAGGCTTGCTCAAACAAGGGGCTGAATACTTATGCAACGACTACATGTTAGTTATGGATTTTTTTAATTTATCTTAAAAACATTGACGTTACAGAGTAATCTGTGTAGATTGTTGACGAAAAATGACAATTGTAATCTGTTTTAATCCCATTTTGTAACACAACATAATGTGAACAAATCCAAGGGGTCTGAATACTTTTGCAAGCACTGTATAGCGTTTTGGAACGAAAGGCATATAATGTAAGGCAAATAGAAAATTTGATGCAGACGAGTCTCAAGTCCCAGGAGAGGACTGAATTTTAAAGAGGGTTGTGGGTAGACAATGTGTGTTGAAAAATGTGTTACAGGCATTCTGGTGGGGATGGGTTATTGGGGAAATATAAGCTTGCTCGCTCCATTGCATTGGAATTGCTTTCTCAATTCACCTGTGTATATAGAGCATAGTCTCTGAAAATAACCTGTTTATTATTGTGCTGCCGAAAATTTGTTTTCTAACCATGGCAAAAACAAACTTATATTGAGGCCAGTGGAGGCTGGTGGGAGGAGCTATAGGAGGACGGGCTCATTGTAATGGCTGGACTGTAATTAATGGAACAGAATCAAACACATCAAACATTTGGAAACCACATGCTTGACTAAGTTCCATTTATTCCATTCCAGCCATTACAATGAGCCGTCCTCCTATAGCTCCTCCCACCAGCCTCCTCTGATTGAGACATTGTCAAAATAAGTTCTATTCCATTCTATTCTCCTTGCCAAAGTGAAGACTTTTCTTTGGTGAGGAGACTTTAGGGAGTTAAAAATCTTGTTACCATGGCAAACAGCACAGAGACATCTGACAGCTATGCTGGGCTGAATGTTAATTAATTCACCCCCAACTTATTCCTTTATCACACAATCAAATGTTGCTCTGTCATTCCCCATTTTTCCATCACAACATTTTCCCCTTTTAATTGTTCCTTATCCATTCACAATGCCAAAAGGAATTGCTTTGACTGATTATGGCCGATGGCAGCTAGCAAGAAAATAAGTAACCATTCAGATTGTGTGTTCCCTTTTGCTTTTCAGTCAGGTACATCCTATTATGCTCCTTCCTACTCATGCCAAACCACATTGCTCACTCCCTCTTTGTAGCACTCCAGCCATCCAGCTGGCCCTTTGTGTTGTGTGTGTGTGTGTGTGTGTGTGTGTGTGTGTGTGTGTGTGTGTGTGTGTGTGTGTGTGTGTGTGTGTGTGTGTGTGTGTGTGTGTGTGTGTGTGTGTGTGTGTGTGTGTGTGTGTCAGTCCGCCTCTGTGAGAGCTGCGTGATGTTTTCCTCCTCCTCCTCTCCAGTGTAGCTCATCAGGGGGCTGAACACACCTTCTCCACATCTGCTAACCGTTAGAGTGGCAGCACATCTGCTCCTTCACTGTGAACACATCCACTCCAGTGGCACACATGCATAGGGGACATTTTCCATGACTCCCTGGCTCCGGTGTTTTGAATTGTGGGCCCATGTCCCAGTGCAAAGCAGGCTTTCTTGATTTGTGTCACAATTAACACGGTGCTGGGTGTGTTGTTCAATAACTAGAGAGATGAGCAATGGCCGATGCACAGACACCTGTACCTCTCTCAAGCCATTATCCAAGTTATGTCTCATAAGAATAGGAGTCTTTATTATTCCCTGTGGGCCATTCATTTTGCAGCACGTAGTAAAAACAATATGTACTCAACTAACAGTATTACTGAGAAAGCTGATAGCAGTTGGCATGAAGGTGAGTTCAGACCTATTCGGTTTGAACTTAGGGAGCTTGTGTTTGCACTCTGAGGGAAGCAACATAAATTCATCAAACAAGGGATGCTCGGAGTTCCTTAAATGGATTGCGCCCTGATTTCCCTTTGCACAGCATCCACCTTTGCCTCGAAACTCAGTTTGCTGTCAAGGAAAGTGCCAAGATATTTGTGTTGATCAATGGTCTCCACTGGCTCACCATCTATCAGAATCTGCATAGGTGGCAGTGAGCTGGAAATCAATAGTCATATCCTTGGCTTTCTTGACATTAAGTTCTAAGTAGGAGCTGTCACACCCATCCAACGAACTCTTCCACCACTAGGCCATGGCTAATCTCCTCATCTTGTGAAAGACTCACGATAACCAAGTTGTCTGCAAATGTAATAATACGCCCAGCTTCATGATTACTCTGACACTAATTAGTGTACAGTGCAAACACGATGGGAAAGGATGCACTCTTGTGGTGAACCAGTGAAGGAATATAGTGTGCCAGGTCGGGAACTGTTGACTCTCACCCTTTGAGGTTTAAACCAGTTGACCATGTTAAAGTCATGATCTGAATTGGACAACAGCCTCTCTGCTAAGACATGGTGGTATACAATTAAAAGCTGAAGAGAAGTCAACAAATAGCAGTCAGCCATGGGTCTTTACTACCCTCAAGATGATTAAGGACATAATTAAGAATAGTGATAGTTGCACCTTCCGCCCCTGTCCTGACCCTTTAAGCAAACTGCGATGGGTCTAACTAATCCTGAACCTTGGCCATAATCTCACCCGTAACAATATGTTCAAAGGTGTTCAAGGTCAGTGAGGAAAGGGCTACATGCAACAATTTCAACAATTTTACTGAGTTACAGTTCATATAAGGAAATCGGTCAATTTAAATTAATTCATTAGATCCTAATCTAATGGATTTCACATGACTGGGCAGGGGCGCAGTGGGCCTATCCCTTATCCCCTACCAGTCCCACCCACTTGGGAGCCACGCCCACCCACTGGGGAGCCAGCCAATCAGAATGAGTTTTTCCCCACAAAAGGACATTATTATAGAAATAAATAATACTCAGTTTCATCAGCTGTCCAGATGGTTGGTCTCAGACGATCCCGCAGGTGAAGGAGCCAGATGTGAAGGTCCTGGGCTGGCGTGGTTAAACATGGTCTGCGGTGGTGAGGCCGGTTGGACGTACTGCCAAATTCTCTAAAATGTTGGAAGCGGCTTATGGTATAGAAATTAATATTACATTCTCTGGCAACAGCTATGGTGGACATTCCTGCATTCAGCATGCCAATTCCGAGCTCCCTCAAAACTTGAGACATCTTTGTGTGACAAAACTGCACATTTTAGAGGGGCCTTTTATTGTCCCCAGCACAAAGTGTACTTGTGTAATGAGCATGCTGTTTAATCAGCTTCTTGATATGACACACCTGTCAGGTGGACACATTATCTTGGCAAAGGACAAAGCTCACTAACAGGGTTGTAAACAAATTTGTGCACAACATTTGAGAGAAATAATTTTTTTGGAGCGCATGGAAAATGTATGGGATCTCATGAAACATGGGACCAACACTTTACACTTTACGTTTATATTTCGATTCAGTACAGTATCCTTTGCTGTTGCAGTGACAGCTGGAAGATGGAGGAAAATATGCCAGTGAGTTTTTAACACTCTGCCTCCAACATCATCAGGGCCAGGGCTCTTTTTCTCTTTGATTGGGCTGAATATTTTAAAAACATTCTCATGACCAATATGAATATTACATTCAGAGACACTCCCTAAAACCAGTTAATTCATCATAAAAAAAATTGGTGTCAAACCGTAGGTAAAAGTTGTCATTGGTTTATTTAATTATCTTCCCAGCTTTAAACTGCAATTCAACCGTCGATTTCATCCCCTCCAAGTAGAACAGGAGTTGCCTCTACTCAGTTCAGCCTCCACCTTGTCTTTATACTTCAACTTAACTCGTTTAACCTCCCTCTTTACTCATTTTATGTACTCCCCTACGCTGGGAGACGTCACCATGGTGAAAAGGGATATTTGTCATGTTATAGTTTCGAGTGATTTGCCTACCTAAGGTTTGTTATTTGGGAATCTTTTGCACGATTTCTGGGGGTGTCACCTAATTCTCACAGAATGAAAGAGAACTGGTCACAGTGCCAGTCAATGAATCCAGGTCGGTGCAGGAGCAAGTAAAACATGTCCGAGTTAGTTTTTTGTACGCTTCGATGACTCAGCCATCCACCCGGTAACGTGTCTTCGCTTTGACGCGGCCTCTCTTCAGGACAGGTTTGTCTGTGGGAATGATGTAAACAGTATTATGGTTAGACGAGCCTATTGGACCTCAGACGATGGATTCCTTCACCCCCTCTACTGTCCGACAACGCAAATCCAACACTTTACCATGTCTCGCAGGACAAGTGACGTATTGGTAGATGTGAGTGAGAAACTTTTTCAGCGAACAGCAATTATTGTCACCCATAACAGGGGGGAGATGCTCTGTAACTGTCGCATGGTCCGGGAGATGGTGTCCGTCGTCTTGTCCACTTTAGCTCTAGGATGCATGTGACGGAGATTTGGGGGGGAACTCCTGTGGTAAGCAAAAGGGCTGAAGTGAGAGTAAAAGTTCAATATCTGGGTCACACAGACTCTCACGTATGAGCACGTAGAGGCAGACCCCACCGCCTTGTGCTTCGCCCATCGTTTTTGCATCACAGCCTTGACGTACAGGCACCCAAAAGCCCTCGATGTCTAAATCAGCTTCCCGGTCCTGCTCTTTCAGCCATGACTGAGCGAAGGCCAGAATGCAGGCATTTCTGTAATCGGATAATCACTTAACATTGGCTTGCAGTTCGTCTGTTTTACGTCTGAGAGATTTGCACAGGATGATGGGAGGGGAGAGGTATGCGGTTTAGTTGTGATTTCTTGAGTCTTTAATGCACGCTGCCACTGTGTCCTCTCCTCTTCTCCCGACTCGGTTTTTGGTTATTATATGTGCTCTCTTGTTGCCATGTTGTGAATATAGTGTTATCAAAAGGCATACCGTTTTAGTTCACTTTTATTTAACCAGGAAGACCCATTGAGGTCAGAAGAACCCTTTCCCAAGGGAGACCTCGTGCCTGTTAATGCCCGTATTGAATTTGTCTACAATCTAAAACAATGCTTGTTGATATAAAAAGTATAATAGATGCAATAATCTGACCCTGGAGGAGAATCCATTTGCCGCCATCTTAAAAACATGTAGTGTAAACAAAGAGCAGACAGGTGGAATGTGGTTGGCTGTAGACGGATGCCTGGCTTCTTTATCTCTTGCAGAATCACTCCAGTGCATCTCCGAGGCGAAAAGGTGGCTGTGTGTGCATCCCCCTGTCATCGATGTGTGTTCACTCACCTAGCGCGGCCCTGGTGTCATGCCCGACTAAATAACAGCAGGCTCAGCATGACAATGGGGGCCAAAGGAGACAAGGTGTGACGCCGCCACCATCTTATCACATACACAGGGTGATACGTGTCATATCCTTCCAACATCCCAGTGAGTCTCTACTATGAGTTTGACACGGGGCAAGCTAAGGGGAGTGTGCTATAAGGGGAGTGTTCACACAGCCAGTTAAGATGCCAATGGGTGCACCCTGTTGACTATCGATCTATTTAGTAGGTTAGACACTACACAGACACACACAGACACACAGACACACGCACACACACTGACAACGAATTTTGCACACAACTGAGGATGTTATACTGCAGAAATTGATCAATCAATATGCACATTGATTAGTTGGTTATCAATTAAGTAGGAACCAATTCATTTCTTTGTTGATGTCAACCGACCCCAATCAACCCTTACACCCAATCAGTGCAGAAAAGATCCACTGAATGCTGCTGATTCCATTCAGACATTCAGAGAGATAGAAAACCAGTGAGTGTTAAAGCGTGGGAATTGAAGGCAGAGAGGGGACCGTTGGGTGAAATGTATCAGGTCTGGCACAAAGCACAGCACACATGGTGGCCTCGATCAGTCATCAGCCCTGACGCGGGATGGACAGAGAAGTGAGGCATTACTCGTGCCCAGGCCTGGAAAATGATTAAAATACTACATTTGACACCGGGAGGGGAGGGGAGGGGAGAGTTCCATCCATGTGGCAATGCACTGGAAGATGAAGGGCTTGACAATAGATCATTTAAGGCACTTCCAGCCACATCGTTTCGCCCACCGAGATATGTATTCTCCTGGCATTTTTATTATAGGGATCGTG
Source organism: Oncorhynchus keta (assembly GCF_023373465.1). NCBI lineage: Eukaryota > Metazoa > Chordata > Actinopteri > Salmoniformes > Salmonidae > Oncorhynchus > Oncorhynchus keta. The sequence continues at coordinate 40,759,573 of NC_068450.1, forward strand.
TAAAGGAGACTATTAATGTAATGTATCAGTCTCACCAAATTTAGAGAGGAATGCAAATTTGGTCTGTCAGGAAAAAACTAGCTGGGGCTTATCAGCTGGGTGAATGGAAGTGTGGCAGCGGGAATGGGCGATCTGTGATGAGGCACGGGCTTGCCTAATCACCACGGATCAATATACGGAAAACCTAAATGGACAGGGTGGAAACTGTAGCTAAGCTACGAAACTCCTTGGAATGGCTTTGAACATCATAGTGTGACCTATATGACATACAGCAATGTGAGAAACGTGGATGTCCCTGGGTTAGCTAGCTGGGGATTGGCACTATCAGGTAGGGCAAGCCGGTAAAGTGCCTTCAGAAAGTATTCACACCTCTTGACTTTTTCCACATTTTGTTGTGTTAAAGATCAGTAAAATGTATTAAATTGAGATTTTGTGTCACTGATCTACACACAATACCACGCAATGTCAAATTGAATTATGTTTTTATAAATGATTACAAATGAATAAAAAATTTGGTCCTTCTGTAGCTCAGTTGGTAGAGCATGGCACTTGTAACGCCAGGGTAGTGGGTTCGATTCCCGGGACCACCCATACGTAGAATGTATGCACACATGACTGTAAGTCGCTTTGGATAAAAGCGTCTGCTAAATGGCATATATTATTATTATATTATTTAATCTGAAATGTCTTCAGTCAAGCAGTATTGAACCCCTTTCTTATGGCAAGCCTAAGTTCAGGAGTAAAAATGTGCTTAACAAGTCACATAAAAAGTTGCATAACAGAGTTTAACAGGATTTTTAAATGACTACCCCATCTCTGTACACCACACATACAATTATCTTTAAGGTCCCTCAGTCGAGCAGTGAATTTCAAGCACAGATTCAACCACAAAGACCAGGGAGATTTTCCAGTGGTTCGCAAAGAAGGGCACCTATTTGTAGATGGGTAAAAAAAGTATATTGAATATTCATTTGAGCATGGTCCAGTTATTAATTACACTTTGGATGGTGTATCAATACACCCAGTCACTACAAAGATACAGGTGTCCTTCCTAACTCAGTTGCCAGAGAGGAAGGAAACCGCTCAAAGATTTCACCATGAAGCCAATGGCTGTGATAGGAGAAAACTGAGGATGTATCTACTCCACAACACTATTTATTTAAAACATTTTGTAAACCTTTATTTAACTAGACAGGTCATTTAAGAACACATTGTTATTTACAATGACAGCCTACCCCGGCCAAACCCAAATGATGCGGGGCCAATTGTGTGCCGCTCTATGGGACTCCCAATCACAGGCAGTTGTGATACAGCCTGGAATCAAACCAGGGACTGTAGTAACACCTCTATCACTGCAATGCAGTGTCTTAGACCGCTGTGCCACTCTGGAACCCTTACTAACATAAATTACAGAGTGAAAAGAAGTATAGCCTGTACAGAATTTAAAAAATCGAAAACATGCATCCTGTTTGCAATAAGGCAATAAAGTTATACTGCAAAAAAATGCATTTTTGTCCTGAATACAAAGCATTATGTTGGTGGCAAATCCAACACAATACATCACTGAGTACCGCTCTTCATATTTTCAAGCATGGTGGTGGCTGCATCATGTTCTGGGTATGCTTGTCATCGGCAAGGAGTTTTTTAGAATACAAATAAATGGAAAAAAGCTAAGAACAGGCTAAATCTACGAGGAATACTTGGTTCAGTCTGCTTTCCAACAGACACTGGGAGATTAATTCACCATTCAACAGGACAATTAACTAAAACACAAGGTCAAATATACAATTGAGTTGCTAACCAAGATTACATTAAATGTTCTTGAGTGGCCTAGTTACAGTTTTGACTTAAATCAGCTTGAAAATCTACGGTAAGACTTGAAAATGCCAGTCAGCAATAATCAACAACTAACTTGACAGAGCGTGAATCATTTATTAAAGAGTAATGGTTAAATATTGTACAATACAGGTTTGCAAAGCTCTTAGGGACCTATCCAGAAAGAGCTGTAATTGTTGCCAAGGTGATTCTAACATGTATTGACAGTAGAGTATTTTTTGTAGATCGTTGACAAAAAAAAGACAATTAAATACATTTTAATCCCACTTTTTAACACAGCAAAATGTGGAAAAATATCAAGGGGTGTATATGATTTCTGAAGGTACCCTATTCCTTAAACGTAATATCTAACGTAAATGCAAGAAGAAGAAAAAATATATTTGCATCAGTCGTCATCTCTCACTCAAATGTCACTCGACATTTGTTTCTAATACATTTCCTTCGTTTAACTACAGTTCATTTCAATATTTATACTCTCTGACTGTTACTCGCTTTATATGCAATTGACTTGTCCACTATTACCAGTGTTGGCGAGAGCTATTCTGAAAATATAGTTTACCAAGCTACCAATTACTTCACACTACAACAAGTTACGCTACCCTTAAGAAACATATAAATGTAAAAGAACAAAAATATAAATGTAACAAACAATTTAAAAGATTTTACTGACTTACAGTTCATATATGGAAATCAGTCAATTGAAAGAAATGTATTAGGTCCTAATCTATGGATTTCACATGGCTGGGAATACAGATATGCATCTGTTGGTCACAGACACCTAAAAAAAAGGTTGGGGAGTGGACCAGAAACCTGAAATTGTTGCATGTAGCCCTTTCCTCACTGACCATGAACACATTTGAACATATTGTTAAGGGTGAGATTATGGCCAAGGTTCAGGACCCTTTAGACCCATTGCAGTCAGGACAGGGGTGAAAGATGCAACTGTCACTCTTCTTAATTATGTCCTTAAACATCTTGACGGAAGTAAGACCCATAGATGATCTCAGACAATCCTGCTGGTAAAAGAGCTGGATGTGGAGGTCCTGGGCTGGCGTGGTTACACGTGGTCTGCGGTTGTGAGGCCGGTTGGAAGTACTGCGAAATTCTCAAAAATGACATTGGAGGCGGCTCATGGTAGAGGAATGAACATTCAATTCTCTGGCAACAGCTCTGGTGGACATTCATGCAGTCAGCATGCCAATTGCGCGCTCCCTTACAGCTTGAGAAATCTGTGTGCAAAAATTGTGTGACAAAACTGCACATTTTAGAGTGTGTGCACAATAAGCTTTTTGTGTGTTTGGAAAATATATGGGATCTTTTATTTCAGCTCATGATGTCACGGATCCCTCCAGAACTGTCATTACGCACACCTGGTCCCCATTCCCAATGATTAGTAATTGTATAAGTATGCCCTTTGTTCACCATTGTCCTGACGATTATTGTTACAATGTCTGTTGGTGCATGTGACCTGTGCTGTGTGTTTTGGCTTCTGTGCCATTGATGATTATGGGTCTCGTCCCGTGTGTTAATCACTGTGCGTGTGTGTTATTTATTCAAGGTACTCCTCGCTCTTTTGTTTTGAGTTTCTACCCTGTGTTTTGTATAGTGTTTGTCTGGTCTTCGTCCCCGTGTGTTGGCACGCCGTAATTTGGGTACAATAAAAAGCCCTATTACGCATTCCTGCGTCTGTCTCCCGACCAACACTACATGTTGCTGCATTTATATTTTTGTTCAGTGTAGTTTACTTAACTATAGTTACTTTGAAAAAGTAGTTCACTACATCCAAACTACTTCGAGAAAAATCATCATATCTAAATCTGAAATGTCATAGACTACAAATTGCAAGAAAGATCACCCTGGAGTCAGATGTTAACATCATGTGTAATTTTGTCTATTAAACATAAAAACTGTTTCGTAGTGAAAATTATGCTGGTCTTCCTGAAAAAGAAAGGACATCTTGCTTACTTTACTCATATTTTCTGTTATTTTTGCAAAAAAGTAATTGTAGTTCCAGAAGTTAGTTACACCACTACATGCAAAAAAAGTAATTAAATACTGAAAACACAACCATCATTTGAATTTAGTACAACTACCACCAAGCTACAGCTAAATGTAATTCAATTGCTAGTTGAATTACATGTAGTTCACTACTCCCCGTCACTGACTATTACACATCATTTTTTAATAGCAATTGTAATTTCTAATGATGATCGCAGTTTTAAAAATAAAATCATGGTTATGTGAAGTGCCCATCAATAAGTTATGTATCAGCACACCCACATTGTGTGGGTCTCCTTTAATCTCAAGCAGACACGATTGGGTGTGGAATTAGTTTTGTAAGAGTGACAGAAACTGCTGAATCAATATAGGGGTCGTTCAAATGAAATTTCCAAAGCTCTTTCAAAATGACATTCAAGAAAGTTCAGAGATATGTTCATATTCTCCAAATGTCATGAGCCTCATTTATACCTGGTGCTAACATGCATTCTTTGTCCTGATCTTATCCACATTCTGATTGTGCACACTTTGTAGCCTGTTATATCTACACATGGTAGTAAATTGTGTCTCTTATCCATCCACTGTGTCCGCATTGTGACCAGATTTCCTGTTACCTCCCTGTACGCAGATTATTTGACAGATATTCTTTGAAAATAATATGAATGTATTTATTTTAAAACAATTATGGATGCTGTAAGTCAATGTTGCTACCTGTCAATGATTTTAGAGATCGGTATAACTATGATTTAAATGGTTTGACCATCCAGATCTGTTTTCACTTGATTGATATCCAGTTACAATGGGTCCCTGACTACCTCTGGAGGTGGTCAGGAAGAGCTGATCACAATCACATCACAATGCATCTTCTAATTGTCTACACCTGTCTGAAAATGTGAGAATGTGGACAATATCAAGAGAAAGGACAAATGTTAGAACCAGGTATAAACACAGGCTATTGTCAGCAACAGAAGCATTACCGAAGAAGTTTCTCTGAACTGTGTTGAACCTGGTTTTTCAACGGCATTAGTAGAGTGTGGCCTGAAACCATGTTTGAAACACATTTTCCACAGAAAGGAAGTATAGACTTTATTGTCAGGTAAAATGTCAAGTGTGTATTCTCTACATAAATAATAACCACATGAATCAACAAACAGCACATGGCTATAATGAAAACTACAATGTCTCAGTAGGTGAAATCACAATGTACTTGGTCAAGGATAGCGAGATGACAATGGTGCTCTTTTCGTTTCTTGAAAGGTGGGTGCATATGCACTCAAAATAATGAACAGAGCCCTCAAAAACTGTATGAAAACTTCCATGTTAAGGAACTCCGTCAACTCTGCTGCTATATACAGAAAACAATAAGTAAAGTCACAGGTAATCAGTACAGTCCTATGGGTATCAAGGGGCAACACCAAACAAAATGTGATATATTTTTTTGTTTTTTGATTAATTGAAATTGAATTGACCAAATAAAACAAAACATCAAATTATATAAAAATGTATCATCTTAATTGGGAACATAAAATGGACCTGTCCATAACCAACCAGAGGTCCAACATTAGATTGGAAAAATAATACATTAACATATTCCTCATTGTGTTTGTGTTAGAGTGCTATGGTGAAAATGCATAGAATGTGTCCTTCGAGGAAAGAACTTGTGTCCTATGCACAACGGGCCACATACTTGCCAGGTTTCATAGGTACAACTGATTCATCCAACTACGTTCTGCCTTGTAGCATTTGAAAAGAAATGTGACTCACATTTGAAGCTTATAGACCAAGGTCTCTCTCTATATTCTCCTTAGACCCACACAGCTCACAGGGCCTCTATTCTCTACAACTGCACAAATCCACTTCCAACTAAACAAATCCCTCTTTATTTCACTGTAATGACACATATCCAATTGCTAAACTTTGCCAAAATTGACTGACAATATGTAAGTACATTCTATTATATACTATGACTCCTTTTGGGCCAGGGCTATTCTTCAAATTTGAATATTTTTCTACACACACACACACACACACACACACACACACACACACACACACACACACACACACACACACACACACACACACACACACACACACACACACACACACACACACACACACACACACACACACACACACACACACACACACACACACACACACATTGACCTTGTGAATCAAAGTGTGAAACTTTAATGAATTTATCCCACAAATATTAAGATGGATCAATCTATTAAAATTGTCATTGAGACTTGGATTGTTGGACGAAATCACATTCAAATCACTAGCTCTGTTGAAGACTCTCAGAGATCAAAGGTGACCAAGCAGCACTACATCATAATGGACAACTCAATCTCTCTATCTCCACTTCAAACGAGACGGGGTCTCAGCAAGAGCTCATTTTAATTAGGCCAGAATGGGCTCCACGTCGGTCCGAGATGAAAATAAGACGAGAAACATGGATTTTTGGAGCATCTCTCACCATGAAGGAGGGTCAAAAAGAAGAAGGTGTAATCTGCAGCCGCAATGGGAATAATTATGTGAATTCCTCTTTTGGAGTTTGTTTTCCTTCAAGGCACAGGAAAAAATGGAACGGGAGTAGACAAAACAGAGGAGGATAGTCTAGACCTATTTTCTCCCTCTTTTTAGCGAGACGCCAGTTGACGTGATTATCAAAAAACGTCCATCCAATTGAATTAGCAAGACTTGCAATCGAAAAATGCTAAAATGACTGTAATTTGTCTAATTTTAACTGATATCCCGGCTAGTAAACAACGCCAACAAATCACTCCCTATTTTTTTAATGAAGTTCCCAACATCCAATACGATTTTGATCTGTGAATTTTGGTTTTGAGAATTACTTACGTTTTTCTTCACACCCAATAAATTATGTATTTGCAACCAAATTCAGTGCAACTGTACCTTAATAATAACACAGGACGGGTCTAAACACAGACCGGCCTAAGACTCGCCAACCCACGTCACTACGTTGCCTTTGACGACATCGGTGATCTCGCAGTTGAGCTTGTTGAGACGACCGTCCAGGATGAAAATAGACTCCCTGGACGGGGTCATGAGGTACTGTCCGAAAAGTCCACTGCCGGTCATCACGCGGTTTCTACTGCTCCACGGCCAATCAGAAGTCTTGGTGGCCTCCTTCAGACTCTTGATCATCTTCACATTGCCTGTGCTCAGCTCGACATATAGAGAGTCCGTTTGGCTTCCCGAACTTCCGAAGACGTTGTACTGGTGGACCTCGGTGAACGACGGCTGGAAGGCCACATCAGACAGGTGAAGGTTGGTGTGGATGTCGAAGGGCTCGCCGATCTCCCCGCGCACCGTGATCTGCTGGATTCTCATCAAGCCGTTGCGGTCGTCCACTGTGACCAGGTAGTGACCGTCCGGAGACATGTACGGGGTGCCGGTTACGTCCCCATTGTGTCCATTCACAGAGTCTGTCACACTGTCTACGATGAGCTGGGGCTGGGTGACGCCCGTGGAATCAGGCCTGCAGTTGATGAAGTAGTAGCCTCCCAGGTGGGTGTAAGCCAGGGATTTGGGAATGCAGTTGTACTTGAGCAGGCTGATGTTCTTCCCTGACGACATGGTCTCCAGGTCGATCTTGTGGAGCGCCGGTTCATTTCTGTGGAGGACGATTCCAAATCTAGACGGATAGAAAATACATTTGGAATGTTAGTATACTTGTTCACGTTTTTATGACACATATAAAACCATTAGAAGTACCGTTGAGGGTCGACTCAAAAAAAATATACTTTAAAATGTATTTCATGCTTATTAATTAATTAAGTCATTCAGTCATGTTGCACATTACACCTACAGACTTGAATCAATTTGCTTTTGCTTCCGGACTTCACGTCTGTTATCCTCACGACTATTGAATAGTTGCACATTTCCCCCGCTCATGCTGTGATTAAAATCTTAACAGTGACAGGGACTTCCATTTGCATCCCCTCTCCTATTATTATACTCTGAATTGACTTGGGTGTGTGACTCAGCTACAGTATTTCAGTTCCTCAAAGAAACGGCCTTAGGATTGGTTTGAGAAGAAGAGGGGTGGATACGGTCTTTTCACATTTCAGTGGCCATTTTCTTATCGCCTCAGATGAGCAATCTCACCAAGCTGAGTTGAAATCGTCTGCCCTATGCTTCACAGTAATAGATTTGCATGGGCATATTAATCATTGAAAATACTATATTATACATAAAAAATCTAAAGAGGAGGGATAATGACACATTACAATTCTGATATGCAAGACTGGAGGGAGAATGTGAGGGGCCGACATGGCAAAATTACATCTGAATGCTGTCTGATCAATCCTGACATGCACTTCAATCTCGGTATCATCCGTCTTCTTTTATGTGATTTTAAACACCCCCACTGTCTGTTCATGTGGACAGAAAATTACTGTTAAGAGAGTGATGGAGCACATTATCAGCACTGTGAAGTTTAGCATTGATCCAGAGATTGTATCGTCCATCTGAGGCGTTAGGGCTGGGGACTTGGACATCAATGGGACTGTTCGTGGACAGGTGCTGCATTGGGTCATGAAATCGGAGGGTCTGCTTGTTCCATTACTATGGCCTTTTGTCTTTTGATATATAAATACTCTTGGATTTTGTGTAATTGTGAGTGTCTAGAATGTTCGAAATCCTCAGGATTTCTTCCCAGGGAGCTTTTGATCCCAACACAAGCACCTTCAAGTAAAAAAAAAAGCACACCCACAGGGAGCGAAATTAATTCAAAGCTAACACAGTTAGTGAAAATAACTAGAATTTGATCTATGGGAGAATGAGATTAAAAGGAAAGTATAAAATGATGTTGCGGGTGTACTCCTGATAGGGAGAAAGGAGTACTATGTTAGTGCAAGCAACTGTAAATACCATCAAGTGTTACGTGAATGTACCTATACCTGCATGGTATACATTTTAGGACATCCCTACTCCCCATGATAAATGTCCCTACTCTCTACAAATGTGTACATTAAGACAAATTAAGACAGTGAATGGAGCACATCTACAGTGATACAAAGCAGAGTACTTGATATATGAAGGTCAATATGACAATTTTGCCTTCAGCCTTATTTTTGCTAAAAAATGAGTAGTGCTGAAGTTTGTTAGAAAAATAATTATGGGCTTGTTTGCGTTCTCTATGAACAGAAAAAGTGTAATCTGGGCTGGCTTTGCTTGTAAACACATTGAGCAAAATATAAATTGCGAGATGCCTTTTGTTGTTTTGTTTTCAGCATGCCTCCCTTTATCGGTATTTTACAAATACTGTGCAATTATGTGAAAAGTAACACTTGTGTGTTGAGTTATGAGCTGTATACTTTGTTGTAGTTTTTCTTGCATACCTTATAATAAGGCAGGAGTTAGCTTTTCTGGTCCACCTGAACTCAATTCGTAAACAGAGGAAAACAAGGATGTTTTCTCTGTAATAGGCGAAACGACTTAAACAATTCATTTGGTTCAATATTTATTTGTTAAATAAATGACCCATCATGCAGGGCAGGTGGGACCTGTTTTGAGCCTCACATCTAAGAAGGCTCAAGGTCATTGGCCACAGATAAAATGACGTCAAATCACGATATATGTACAGTAGCTTTCATTGGACTGATCATGTCAACATCACACTTTCAAAATCTTAGCTAGCAGTCATCATCATGAAGTCGACAATGTACTGGCAAATCCTTGTCATAGTGATAGAAATAATGAAGAGAAATTATAGATAAAACGTATTGGTGCTCATCAGCCATTGGACATAAACATTACACAACAAGTTGGAAATCGCAAAAACAGATATGGTCCCAAATCTGCGATTAAGGGGCTCTTTTCCAAGTTTAAAATGATAAACATTCAACATTGGCCAATGAAGCACGATTTGTGCCGCGACTGGGAAAATAAGTTTTGAACGTCTTCCGAATTGTAAATCCAGACTTTTTCTAGAGCTACGATCTGAAGATCAGTAACGTCATCATGATTAGACCTTGTTTTTTTCAGAGTTGTCAGTTGTTTTAAATGCAGCATAAATCCAGAGAATGTCAGACTTTGATGACTAAATCTTACCACGAAGGACCGCCGCGCCACCTTCCTGTTCAAGTGAGCACATTCCAAAAATGTACTCTATGCTTCTGCATAAATGATGTAAAGATGGCGCCGGAGAGGATGGTTGCTGTTATATGGGTTCTTAACCAACAGTGCTATTTTGTTATTTTTTTCACATTTGTAACTTATTTTGTACATAATGTTGCTGTTACCACCTCTTATGACCGAAAAGAGCTTCTGGACATCAGAACAGCGATTACTCACCTCGAATTGGACAAATAATTTTTCTTAAATGAGTCGAACCGGAAGGATATACTACAAACACCTGAACAGGCCCTCATTCCCTGTCAAAGAAACTAAGATTTTGCGGAAAGAGACCAGGGTGCCTTGTGAGGATCAGGCTAATCTGTCTTTGCCATCCGTACTGTTTGCCAATGTTCAATCGCTGGAAAATAAATGGGATGAACTGAAAGCACGTATATCCTACCAACGGGACATTAAAAACTGTAATATCTTATGTTTCACTGAGTTGTGGCTGAACGAAGACATTAATAACATACATCTGGCGGGTTATACACTCTATCGGCAGGATAGAACAGCAGTCTCTCGTAAGACACGGGGCAGCAGCCTATGTATGTTTGTAAACAACAGCTGATATATGATATCTAAGGAAGTCTCTAGGTTTTGCTCGCCTGAGGTAGAGTATAGAAGAGTAGAGTATAGAAGCTGTAGACCACAATATCTACCTAGAGAGTTTTCATCTGTATTTTTCGTAGCTGTCTACATATTACCACAGACCGATGCTGGCACTACAACTGCACTCAATGAGCTGTATACCGTCATAAGCAAACAGGAAAACGCTCATCCAGAGACGGTGCCTCTAGTGGCCGGGGACTTTAATGCAAGGAAACTTAAATCCGTTTTACCTCATTTCTATCAGCATGTTAAATGTGCAACCAGAGAGAAAAAAACTCTAGACCACCTTTACAACACACACAGAGACACGTACAAAGCTCTCCCTCGCCCTCCATTTGGCAAATCTGACCATAATTCTATCCTCCTGATTCCTGCTTACAAGCAAAACATTTAAGCAGGAAGCACCAGTGACTTGGTCTATAGAAAATTGGTCAGAAGAAGCAGATGCTAAACTACAGGACTGTTTTGCTAGCACAGACTGGAATATGTTCCAGGATTCTTCTGATGGCATTGAGGAGTACATCACATCAGTCACTGGATTCATCAATAAGTGCATTGACATGCACCAACCAGAAGTCATGGATTAACAGGCAAGATTCTCACTAAGCTAAAAGGTAGAGCTGCCACTTTCAAGGAGCAGGAATCTAACCCGGAAGCTTATAAGAAAACACGCTATGCCCTGCGACGAACAGGCAAAGCGTCAATACAGGACTAAGATGGAATCGTACTACACCAGCTCTGACGCTCGTTGGATGTGGCAGGGCTTGCAAACTATTACAGACTACAAAGGTAAGCACAGCCGAGAGCTGCACAGTGACACGAGCGTACCAGATGAGATAAATAACTTTGATGCTTGCTACGATGCAAGTAACGCTGAAACATGCATGAGAGCATCAGCAGTTCTGTGTTCTGTGTGATCACGCTCTCCGCAGCCGATGTAAGACCCTTTAAACAGGTCAACATTCACAAGGCCGCAAGGCCAGACGGATTACCAGCACTTTTACTCTGAACATTTGCTGACCAACTGGCAAGTGTCTTCACTGACGTTTTCAACCCCTCCCTGTCTGAGATCCACAGATGAAGCAATCTCTATTGCACCCCACACTGCCCTTTCCCACCTGGACAAAAGGAACACCTATGTGAGAATGCTATTCATTGACTACAGCTCAGCGTTCAACACCATATTGCCCTCAAAGCTCTTCAATAAGCTAGGGACCCTGGGACAAAACACCTCCCTCTGCACCTGGATCCTGGACTTCTTGAGGGGCCGCCCCCAGGTGGTAAGGGTAGGTAACAACACATCCACCATACTGATCCCCAACACAGGGGCCCCTCAGGGTGTGTGCTCAGTCCCCTCCTGTACTTCCTGTTCACTCATGACTGCACGGCCAGGCACGACTCCAACACCATCATTAAGTTTGCCGATGACACAAAAGTGATCACCAACAACGAGACAGCCTATAGGGAAGAGGTCAGAGACCTGGCCGTGTGGTCCCAGGACAGCAACCTCTCCCGCAACATGATCAAAACAAAGGAGATGATTGTGGACTACAGGAAAAGGAGGACCGAGCACACCCCAATTCTCATCGACGGGGCTGTAGGTTGAGCGTTTCAAGTTTCTTGGTGTCCACATCACCAATAAACTAATATGGTCCAAGCACACCGAGACAGTTGTGAAGAGGGCACGACAAAACCTATTTCCCCTCAGGAGACTGAAAAGATTTGGCATGGGTCCTCAGATCTTCAAACATTTCTACAGCTGCACCATTGAGAGCATCCTGACTGGTTGCATCTCTGCCTGGTATGGCAACTGTTCCTCCTCTGACTGTAAGGCACTACGGAAGATAGTGCGTACGGCACAGTACATCACTGGGGCCAAGCTTTCTGCCATCCAGGACCTCTACCAGGCGGTGCCTACCAGGCGGTGTCAGAGGAAGGCCCTAAAAATTGTCACGGACTCCAGCCACCCTAGTCATAGACTCTTCTCTCTGCTACTGCACGGCAAGTGGTACCGGAGCACCAAGTCTATGTCCAAGAGGCTTCTATACAGCTTCTACCCCCAAGCCATAAGACTCCTGAACATCTAATCAAATGGCCACCCAGACTATTGCCATTGCCCCACCCCTTTTTTACACCGCTGCAACTCTCTGTTGCTATCATATATGCATAGTCACTTTAATAAATCTACCTACATGTACATATTACCTCAACTAACCGGTGCCCCAACAGATGTACCGGTACCCCCTGTATATAGTCTCGCTGTTGTTATTTTACTGCTGCTCTTCAATTACTTGTTACTTTTATTTTCCTATTCTTATTTTTTTAATAAACTGTATTGTTGGTTAGGGGCTCATAAGTAAGCATTTTACTGATGTATTCGGAGCATGTGACTAATACAATTCGATTTGATTTGATTTGACATAAACATAGATGAAATGCTTCTGTCTACCACCACAAATGTATCATTTCAGAACTGTAACATAATGAAAGCATGAACTTGCGGTGCTTGACATAAGCATGTAAGAAATGATTGAACACACTACTTATGAATGTGTTATGTACGGGTTATTGAATGTATCATCAAGTCCATATGCCATTTATGTTAAACCATCCTCCAACATGAAAATAAAAATCACATTTTAAATAACGTTCTCATACTTCATGCATTGTATTGACTTGCTGATGTATTGTTACCTAACATAAGCCAGCTTTCAGTACCGTGCACATTGCAATAACCCTACTGCTAAAACTACAAAGGCCTGTTGAAGCTTTCAGAGTTCACATCCTCGATATCATTGGTCTAAACCTTACTAGTGTACTGCTCGGCTGATCTGCCAAATGCACTATGCCGCTTTGAAATACTGTAAGCTATAGATGAGTTATAGACAAAAGTCCATGTTTATGTAAGAATGGCGGCACTTACTAACTGTAAAATGAAGGAAGACTAAGGACTGTATACGTCCATGTTCAAATCCATATGAACGCTGTAAGGTCTACTTTTATTTTCCATCGTTCAGTCACTGACAGAAGTGTAAAAACATGACATACAACACAGCCAGCAAAACTTTCACCACTGTCGACTCCCCACCAAGCGAGGTAGAAACAACAGTACAAAAGATTGGACCGGAATTTAAGTCCAAGACCTCTATAATAGAGTCAGCAAAAACATTCAATAGATGTTTGCGCCCTAAGAGCACAATCAAGGGCTCTTTTAAGCTGCGTTATCAGACGTTTCAAAGGGATAGGGTCTTTAAAAAGTCCTTGTGCACAATGCCATATCCTTGGCATTGATTCGCAGCTCCCCAAAGCCCCTGGATCGTTTTTCCTGATAAATCTAAAAGCCTCCAAAGCCTTTGTATATTGTGATGTTCAGTGCACTGAGACTCCTGTTTTGGGCTATGAGGTGCACTGACCGCATATTGGTTTGGTGGAGTTGTTGGGCACATCCACAATGGATTGATCTTGCCTGAGGCTAAGGGAGTTATTACGCACGAAAAGCTATCAATAAGTGCGCTTGATTGAGTTTGAGCAATCCAGAGTGGGCATGGTTTGACCTAAAGGGTGGCAGTCTGCCTACCTATCAATTGAGGTTCAATTGAGTACACCTAGGGCAAAATGAATGGTCATAGATTAAAGTCTATTTGTGGACTAAATGTAGATTCCATGTAGACATTCATACAATAAACCTTTTTTCCATAACATTAAGCCAATTAAGAATGAATACCGACTTAACGATGTTAGAAGCAAAATTTGATTTTCATCAAAATAATAATTATTGCAAACTACGAGGTGAAGTAATAAACACATTTGAATATGTCTCAAAAGAAAAGATAATTCACTCTTATTAAACTAGCCAGATCATTTTCCATCAATGGATGTCAGTTTAACTAATTTGACTGTTATAATTAAGCAATAAGGCACGAGGGGTTATGGTATATGGCAAATATACCCCGGCTAAGGGCTGTTCTTAAGCATGACACAATGCGGAGTGCCTGGATACAGCTGTTAGTCATGGTATATTGGCTGTATACCACAAACCCCCAGGGGGCCTTATTGATTAAACTGGTTACCAACGTAATGTTACAGTTTTCTTCCGTCGAAGGACAGTCGGACCAAAATGCAGCGTGGTTAGTTCGATACATCTTTAAGGAAGAAAAAACCACGAACAATACAAAAACAACAAACGGAATGTGAAAACCTATACAGCCTATCTGGTGACAACTAACACAGAGACAGGAAAAATCACCCACGAACCACTCAAAGAATATGGCTGCCTAAATATGGTTCCCAATCAGAGACAACGATAATCACCTGCCTCTGATTAAGAACCGCCTCAGGCAACCATAGACTTTCCTAGACAACCCTACTCAGCCACAATCCCAATACCTACTAAAACCCCAATACAAAAACACACCACAAAATAAACCCATGTCACACCCTGGCCTGACCAAATAAAGAAAGAAAACACAAAATACGAAGACCAAGGCGTGACACGTAATTACAACAGAAAAAAGTTATTTTTGTCATACCCATAGTCTGATATACCATGGCTTTTAGCCAATCAGCATTCAGGGCACGAACCTCATTTATAATTGTAATTAAATTACCTTTTGCGCATGCGCATAACTATAGATAAATCCGACAGTAGAGTTTGAGTGATGAAATTCGGACAGAGGATCTCAAAATCAAGCAAGAAACAAATCAAATCGTATGTCACATGCGCCGAATACAACAGGTGTAATGCTTACCGTGAAATGCTTACTTACAAGCCCTTAACCAACAATGCAGTTCAAGAAAGAGATATTTACTAAGTAAACTAAAGTAAAAAACTAAATAAAAAGTAACACAATAAAATAACAATTACGAGGCTATATACAGGGGGTACCGGTACTGAGTCAATGTGAGGAGGAACAGGTTAGTCGAGTAAGTTGTACATGTAGGTGGGATAAAGTGACTTTCACAAGAAAAGCGTGCCCAAAGTAAACTGCCTGTTTCTCAGGTCCAGAAGCTAGGATATTCATATAATTGGTGGATTTGGATAGAAAACACAGTTTCTAAAACTGTTTGAATGATGTCTGTGAGTATAACAGAACTTATTTGGCAGGTGAAACCCCGAGGGCAAACCAACCAGGATTTTTTTATTTGAGATCACTCTCTTTTCAATGGGTTTTCAATGGGAATCTAGGCAGTTGCTTGCAGTTCCTATCACTTCCACTGGATGTCAACAGTCTTTAGAAATTGGTAGATGTTTTTCCTTTGTGTAATGAAGAAGTAGCCCTGTTCAGAACGAGGGTCGAGTGAAGTGTACTGTTTGATAGAGGAGCGTGATCTGAAAGCAAGCTCCATGTTGTTTTCCTCCGGTATTGAACACAGTTTATCCCGTCTTAAATTTTATCGATTATTTACGTTAAAAAAGATCTAAAGTTGTATTAGGAAAGTTGCTTGAAATGTTTGGACAAAGATTACAGGTAATTTATGAGATATTTTGTAGTCATATTGCGCGAGTTGGAACCTGAGTTTTTCTGGATCAAACGAGCCAAATAAATTGACATTTTGGAGATATAACGACGGAAATAATCGAACAAAAGGACCATTCGTGATGTTTATGGGACATATTGGAGGGCCAACAAAAGAAGATCTTCAAAGGTAAGGCAGGAATTATATCGTTATTTCTGAGTTTTGTGTCACGCCTGGCGGGATGAAATATGATTGTCTGTGTTTGTTTGATGGGGTGCTATCCTCAGATAATAGTATGGTTTGCTTTCGCCGTAAAGCCTTCTTGAAATCTGACACAGTGGCTGGATTAACAAGAAGTTTATCTTTAAGACTATGTTATTTGAGACAATGAATTACTGAACATAACGTGCCAATTTAAACTGAGGTTTTTGGACATAAAGAGGGACTTTATTGAACAAAACGGACATGTATTGTGTAACATGGAGTCCTGGGAGTGCCACCAGATGAAGCTCGTCAAAGGTTAGTGATTAATTTAAATAGCTATTTCTGACTTTTGTGAGTCCTCTCCTTGGCTGGAAAATGTCTATATGTTTTTTTGTGGCTAGGCGCTGTCCTAGCATAATCGCATGGTGTGCTGTAAAGCCTTTTTGAAATTGGACACTGTGGTTGAATTAACAAGAAGTTTATCTTTAAAAAAGTGTATAATACTTGTATGTTTGAGGAATTTTAATTATGAGATTTCTGTTGCTTGAATTTGCGCCCTGCAATTTCACTGGCTGTTGTTGAGGTGGAACGCGAGCGTCCCACAAATCCCAGAGAGGTTAACAGAGGTTAACAGAGGAGTATAGAGTGCAGTGAAGTGTCCTATAAGAAGCATTGGTGGAAAATCTGATGGCCGAATGGCAAAGAACATCTAGCCTCTCGAGAGCACCATTACCTGCCGATCTATGTATTATGTCTCCCCATGCCAGCATGGGTAGGATGGTCATCTGAATCAGGTTTAGTTTTGCAGCTGGGGTAAAAGAGGAGCAATTACGATAGAGGAAATCAAGTCTAGATTTAACTTTAGCCTGCAGCTTTGATATGTGCTGAGAGAAGGACAGCTCTAAATAGGGTTTAGAGCGACTAGATGTTCTTTACCATTCGGCCATCAGATTTGCTAACAATACTCCATATAGGACACATCACTGCACTCTATACTCTGTAAACTGATCATCTCTGTATACCTGTCACTAGACCAACTGGTTGATGCTTATTTATAAAACCCTCTTAGGCCTCACTCCCCCCTATCTGAGATATCTACTGCAGCCCTCATCCTCCACATACAACACCCGTTCTGCCAGTCACATTCTGTGAAAGGTCCCCAAAGCACACACATCCCTGGGTCGCTCATCTTTTCAGTTCGCTGCAGCTAGCTACTGGAACGAGCTGCAACAAACACTCAAACTGGACAGTTTATCTCAATCTCATTCAAAGACTCAATCATGGACCCTCTTACTGACAGTTGTGGCTGCTTTGCAAAATGTATTGTTGTCTCTACCTTTTTGCCCTTTGTGCTGTTGTCTGTATCCAATAATGTTTGTACCATGTTTTGTGCTGCTACCATGTTGTGTTTCTACCATGTTGTTGTCATGTTGTGTTGCTACCATGCTGTGTTGTCATGTTTGCCTTGCTATGTTGTTGTCTTAGGTGTCTCTTTATGTAATGTTGTGTTCTCTCTCATGTTGTGATGTGTGTTTTGTCCTATATTTGTTATATTTATTATTATTATTATTTTATCCCAGCCTCCGTCCCCGCAGGAGGTCTTTTGCCTTTTGGTAGGCCATCATTGTAAATAAGAATTTGTTCTTAACTGACTTGTCTAGTTAAATAAAGGTTAAATAAATTTTCAAATAAAAATGTATCCCCCCTTTAAATAAAGGACAAACCGTGGCTGCCTTCCAAGCAATGGGAACCTACCTAGAAAGGAGAGACAGGTTAAAAGGGTTGGAGATGCTAGGGGCAGCGACCCTAAAGAAGAAAGGGTCTAAACCATCTGACCCCAATGGGGGGGGGGGTCAAGTTTAAGGAGCTCCTGTAGTACCTTGGACTCAGTGACTGCCTGCAGGGAGAAACTTTGTAGCGGGGCAGGGGAAAAAAGAGGGGGAAAAACATTGGGGATAGGCGTATTAGAAAGGGTGGGAGATGAGGAAATGTTGGATGGGCAAGAGTCAAATAGGAATCCTGACTTAATGAAGTGGTGATTAAAGAGCTCAGCCATATGCTTCTTGTCAGTAACAACCACATCATCAACATTAAGGGACATGGGCAGAGAGAGAACAGCTCCTTAAAGTAACTAACATTGGCCTTCCGGATAGCCTGAGTGCACTTAGACGCAGGGAGGCTATAGCCCCTGATAGGCCTACATCTTATTTAGATAGTCTTCAGGCTACTGTAGACTATCTGAAATGTAAGCAATATGTAAACTGAACAATTTAGCAGCTTGCTTAGTTCAAATTAACAGACTAATTTATTCAACATGAATAGCGAGGAGATTTGAGAATGAGGTCGTAATTTCAATCACTGAATTAAATATGAATAATATGAATATGAACTGTATATGCTTGTCAAAAACATGCCATTGATTATCTTGATCTGTAGCCTCATCATCTGACTGACTGTTACGTCTCTCTAATGTGGTATAATAACTAATTGACAATTTCGATAGAGCTTTGATAACTTCCCATTGAATTAATTAAACACGGCCAATAATTATTCCATAATAACACAAGGCTACAAACAATACACTGAAGTTATGGAGTATTTATTAAAATAGTTTGCCAGCTCAAGGTAGGCTACACAAGCCACACAATTTGAGTAGCAATGACTCAAGTGAAATAGTCATTTCAACATATTTATTGTATGAAATGGTAGCCTACCGTAGCCTACAATGGCATATACATTAATAGGCTACTGGATGGCCAACAGATGCAAATGTATAATTTGCCACATTTAATGGCGAAACACACAAGGGAGTTCCATAACGTCCATTTCAAATTTCCACACGCACATTCCACTTACATATTGAATTGATGATCATTAGCACCTGTTTGGTTTAATCATTCACCTGACTATATGCCTACAAAATCCCTGACTTTGTGCAAGTGTACATGATTCCATGTGTGTTATTTCATAGTTTTGATGTCTTTACTATTATTCTACAATGTAGAAAATAGTACAAATAAAGAAAAACCCTTTAATTGAGTAGGTGTTCTAAAACTTAGTAGTGTACATTCTCAGTACCTTCCATGTTTTTTTAGCAACCCTATCAGACAAGTCTTAGTCGACCTAATTACAACTAGGGCTTGCGAATGCAACTCTCCAGGAGTCTGTTAACATCCTTAAATCCCAGATACATCCAGCTTGGCACTTGGCTTTCTCCACAACTTCAACTCCAGCTAAGCGTTTGGTATTGCACTAGGCCTTCTGTATCAAGTTAAGCCTCAGTGTGTCAGCAGCTCGGGACTGAGTCTCGGTGAGTGCCCATCAAAAGCTCAGGCACCAAATCGATCTGCTCTGCATATGTTGCTGACGAGCAGTGGGTCAGTAAACTCACCTCCCCCTGCTTTTCAGAAGGCAGGAGGGCGTGGTCCGAGGAGGGGGGGGGGGGTGTCTGTATTTAAATTCACTCTCAAACACACTGAGTCTCTCGCGCACACACAACCACCCACCCACAAACGAACACACTCTGACTCTCTTTCTCACACACACATACCGACACTGACGTACCTGATGTGATTAATGATGAGGCTGGCGGCAGGAATGAAGAAATCCTCCACTCTATCAAAGCGTCTGCCAACCGGCTGGGTGTGGACGGTATGGTGAGACACACTCCCGCTGGCCTGATTGATCACCTAGCACCACACCAGGAGAGGGGGAGGAGGGGAAAGGAGGAGAAGATGGGGGGAGATATTTAACACGGCCCTTGTGAATTATTCACTGTGTTTGCCTCCTGCATCGCTTCTGACATGAACTCACACTGGGAGGAGAGGTCCTCTGTGTGTGTTTGTACCAGTGTGCGCATACAGGAAAGGCTCGCCTTAATTATGCCACAATGCACTGAAGAGACTGGAACAATCCTCCTAACAATCTAAAAGCTGTGCAGGCTAATAACTTGTAATGAACTATAAACAGAAAAGGCCACCTAGTACTGTGCCATTTGGGAAAGGGTTGTTGACCAAACTTGGATTGATAGTTGATAATGTATCCCATTGGGAGAATAGTAATGCATAGTAATGCATAGCAGTGTTCCGAAAATGTCACAACACACGTGTTTTTTATGCCATATCATAACACATAAAATAGTACATCTTTACACTAAATATTGCTTATTTCACATACATAGACCCACTTGTATAGATCATTAGTATCAAGACAAACACGTAACACTACTCTATATGGTGCATTTCAGTGTGATGTCAAACAGTTACCTGCAATGTAGGAAAGTTTCTCTCCATGTCTCCCCAGCTGAGGACCCACACCTGGTCGTGGGATTTGTCATACTGCAGCTTCACCGGGTAGGGGTCTGTGCTCACCGTCTGAGAGCACACACACAAAAACAAACCTTAAATAGCACACTCTACTTACCCAGTCCGATCATTTGCTTTAGCCTTCCTGGAGTGCCAGGTGGACAGGGTTTGCACTTTTGGGACTTTTCCATTGGTCCCATCACATCAGGCAAGCGCAATCAAGCACAGCTTGAGGCAAGCACAACTATTTGAAGACAGGTCTGCACTTAAAGGGCAAATCAGGACCATTCAACACGGTTCTTAGACAGATATGCCCTTTGACGCTCGGCGCGGTGCATATCACAACTTTCGCCGTTCGCTAATGCATTGGATTTGACAGGAAGAGTCAAGAGTCCCTTTTGAACGAGACAAAGGGGAGGCTCAACCTTTCTTATGTATGAGGTGTTTGGACGTGGAGCGGCTTCTCAAATCGAGTGGTGACAGGGCAATTGCTCGACAACACCGAAGTAATTGCTTTCAATCCGTATCCATTCCTTGACACCTGGCTACGATGTGTTCCAGCCGGCTCCGACGGATGAGTCATGTGTGTGGCACTCATGCATTATGTCCACTCGGGTGCGGATTGACAGTAGAAAACACACAGTGAGAAAAACAACACAACTCCAGCTTTTTACACCTAGCTTGGCACAAAAAGCAATTATTTTCTTTCTTTCTGGTAAATTAGAGCAGACACCAAAACAAGCTGAAGGAAGGTGAAGTAGTGTTTTTTTTCTCCCCGTAAAAATCTTAATGGAGCATTTTACCTGGCTGCTTCATGTTAAAGTGTATGGTATTACTGTGAGAGTAAACAATTCGAGGGGATTTATCGTACAAGAAGATATGAGAGATGTGTTGAGTCATAACTCATCTCTGAGCATGTAGTAATCAGATGGAATAGGTGTGGACATTGTTGTTGTTCTTCTCCGGCAACTTCCGCCTCTCGAGGACTTGACAGTATTATTCCATCCATATTCACATGTACCTAATCTGTGTCTGTGACAGTGGATATGCTATGAATTAGACAGAATCAAACCAGTACGCTGATGTACATACAAAATTGTAAAGTTGATGGATGATCCATACAATACAGTGGCAGGACAGTCAATATAAAGTACAATTTTGAAAGCGAAAAGAGAAGATGAGTAAATAAACTGAGACACCCAAATTACCCCCCTTTTCCTTTCCTTGGGAGAGCTGAGCGAGGATCAGGTGGCTAATTAGGGTTAGCTCATCTAAAGTAATGAAGCCAAGCCTCCAGGTGCCCCAATAATGAGCCTGTGATGGTAGCCAGCGCAACAACCTGACTACAGGTTGGACCCTAGGGAGCCTTCAGCAGCAGAAATTGGGCACCTTCTGGGCCCCATGCGGAGTCCTTTTACTCCGAGACGCACAAACCTTTTTAACCCGGCACATACACAACCTGCTCTGCTCAAGGTACTCTCCTACTGTAAGAACGTTGGAGCCTTTTGGTTCATCATGGGGTTAACCATTCCCAGCAGGCAAAACTGCAATGATGTCAGGCCGACATTCTTTTTTGCGATGTCATGGTCAACATTGGTAAAAAAAAAAGAAGAAGAATAGGTGGGTAAACACTGATCGCCGTTCGCGGTGAATAAAGTAACTCTCTCTACGTTTTCAAGGAATTTTTCTGCGTGTGTAAATAAAAAAAGCACGTAAACAACGTTTATGTTTACCCTCCACTACACCACTGATAAGCTTATATACTGGCTGTAAAAGGAGGTGAAGTACGTAACACAATCACCTGTATCTACCTGAGCAACGGGAACAGCTTTCACTGTTTTTTTTTAGGATGTACAATTATTTTTAAAGAAGCCATACAAAGACCTTGCAGAGGTCGGTTGATGGAAAAGACATTGGAAACAACTAAATCCAAATCTATATCACAGAAAATAATTGAGTTGCTAAAGTTCAGTGCATTTGTATCTAAATGAAGTCTGACTCAACTGAGGGTTTGTGAAAAAGTCTGTGTCCATCCCTTGACCTGAATAGCTAGAGTGCTAAATGATTGTCAACTGTAGTGAATAGTGTAAGCCTCTCAGACTCATCAACTTCGTAATTTCTTCAATGATGTTCGGAAAAACAACATTTGCTTTATGAATGTTTCCAGATTCAAAAAAGTGCAGATCAAAAATTTCATTGAAAATGTGAAACAAATATTCCAGGTCCTTCCGAGTCGAGGCTTCCTCTACAAATGGAAAAATACAATATTAACTCAGAGTGAAGGAGAAAGAGTGCAGATATGAAAAAGTACTGTAGCCTATTACTGGACATGTGTTGTTTCGTATGACAACTAAGAGTCTTCCTAATGGATGCCGTATGTATGGTTCGTTATTGTGTTTACTGCATACCGGTACTCATAACACTCCACAGCAGGACCTGTCCAAAGGGGAAGCTGATCTTGATTATCCAATTTTCGTGGCCGAAATTACCTGGACAACCTTCTGAGACGTGATGTCGACCACAAGCACTCTGGCCAAGGTTGGCTGTGTGACATAAATAAACTTGTCCTTCACGTTAACTGCTGATGACCACACACACTTCTGCTTGACCTCCTCCACTGACTTGGGGCAAACCTCAGCCTGAAAATGAAACACACACACACAGTTAATACATGTATTGTGCAACATTTATCAAAATGACACATTAAAAAACAAATTATCTTTATCTCCTTTCTTCCCCTTTGTTGTCTTCGAGTCATTCCCTTATCAGCTAACTCCAAGTCCAAGTCTCTCTTATCCCAACAGCAACATGAACGCACACACACACGCACGCACGCACACACACACACACACACACACACACACACACACACACACACACACACACACACACACACACACACACACACACACACACACACACACACACACACACACACACACACACACACACACACACACACACACACACACACACACACACACAATTTCCCTATTGCCCGTGTGCAATCCACCACGGTCCTACACTCTGAAACCCTATATCCACAGCCCTCAACCTGGCTAACGTTGGCATCCTGCCCACATGAAAAAATACTACTTCCCTATAGAATACTACAATACTTACTATAGAATTCTATAGTCAACTGTAGAATACTATACTACACACTGTAGTATCCCTCAATCATGTACTTACTATAGCATTTTGTAGTATACTCTACAATACTATAGTAAATTATCTTTTAATATTTCTCCAGTAGGTTTCCTGAAGGAGAAAGCCTCTACTTCTATATACAAGATAATAATACTACAGTAATATCCACAAAAAATTCTATAGTAAATACTACATTATACTACAGTCCACAAAAAAAGTACAGTCATCAAAAACACTACAGTAAATACTACAGTATACTTACTTACTTAAGTATATACTACACTTTTCTTTTACTACAGTATCTATACTATTATAAACTATAAAAACTACAGTATAGTACAGTATACTATAGTAAATACTACAATAGTGCTCAAAAATACTACAGTGAATACTCCAATAAAGTCTGCAAAAACACTACAGTGAATACTATAGTATTTATACCATAGTATGCTCTGTCCTTCTATCCCCTGCTATGTCCCTTTCTTTGCTCCCTGTCCCCTCCCGTGGCCTGTGAGCCTGGCTCAGCCCAGCGTCTGTTCTCTGTTCTTGAACTAAGGGAAGATTTGTTTGAGGCCTCATGGCCTGGTTTGTGCCATGGCCTTAGGAGGACAAACTCACTCGCGTCCTACTGTCACAGAGGGGGGGTAGATGTCACACATCGCCACACCACCGCAGGCCCCATACTCTCGGGGAAGAGGTGTGAAACCTTAACTCTGACATCCAGTGGAGACTGTGAATAGCGGATTTTGTGTGTGTGTGCGTGTGTGTGTGGCGTGTCTGTGGCTGTTGGTTTGTGTGTGGGTACTACTGGACATAGAGGATGACTTTCAGAGGGAGGCGAAGATAATCTACTGTTGATTTGCCAATGTATCATGCCAATACTACACGTAATTCAAGGCTTCTGTTCATGTGGGTGCTCATGTTTGTGTCATCACATGGCAACTGTAGCTGTTAGACCTTTTACTTTAAATCCTAGAATTGGCAGTCAACGAGATAAACAAAGTTCCATTTTCATGGACGTGTTTGTAAAGGAAACTATTAAAACTCTGGGATGTAATCATATTTTTTAATTTCTGCCACTTTATCAAAGCAGAAGCCATCTGGAGACTGAATACCTCAGAGACTCTACCTCTACCCTCCTGTAGACAACACTGCAGTAAGTGGCAACTGAGCATGTGTGAAATCCTAGTCAGGTAGGCAGAAGAAAAACTTGTGTTATTTTCTACCAACATTGCCCTTGGATCGAATGGAAAGCTTTAGAAGTATAGAAAACATGCTGGAAAGGTTGTCGGGTGAGGACAATTTGGGCTCTGTAACATACCAAGATCATATTTGATTTTGTGGTATGAGCAAGACTAGTTCTTAGCCTTGGACACGACAAACACAATCTTTCAACCTAAACATCCCTGTTCTTTAGCCCTCCTTGCTTCCAGCCTCAGGAAATCTATCTGCCTCGCCATTGAATTTGGAACAGCATCGCTTCTTCAGCTGGCATGTGTATCACAGTAAGACACCCATATAACGCTTAAGAATAATTCATTATTGGGTCATTACCATGAATGATCAATCAAGAATGTGAGATGTGAGCGCCATTTCCAGAATGGGCTTGATACACTGGCAAATCAACAGTAGTCTATCTTCGCCTCCCTCTGAAAGCCATCGTCTCTGTCCAGTAGTACCCACACAGACACGCCACACAGATACTCACACAAAATTCTTCGTAGACAGAGCTTGTGCTGCTGCCATAGAGTTCCCCGTTATTGATATCCTAATACAGATGTCGTCTCTCCGGGGAGCTTGGGGCCTGATCGTTGTGCATTCATGGCTCGCCTTCGCACATAACAGCTGTCCAATAAACATAGGCTCTTTGGTGAAAGGTAGAAAGGAGGAATGCACCCATTTGAGTGCATGTGTAAATCTGAGGGGCATCTATCAGCGACCGGCTTTGATTAATACGCCGGTTCAAAATGGAAGACGCAGCAGAGAGTGAGAACCATTTCGACGTCAAAGCGGCAATTCAACGAGGAGCCTGACTTGAGAGAGAGAGAGAGAGACTTTTGGGAGTTGACAAACCCTCCAGAAGTGCATGATCTTTCACTTAATAAAATATATGAGAAACAGTAGTGACGACAAGAGAGACAATCAACTCCCCATTTGTTATGAGACGCAACCATTTCATTGAATAAAAGATTGTGACATGTTTGCAAGATCAAATGTGAAATACACAAATAATTATCAAAGTGTTGATAATACCGAAGCAGGTGGTCGGTCCTAAGCTAATTATATGAACACAGCTAAAGCTAATTTGTTAGGCGAGCCCTCTATACCAAGCACAGTGATACACGAAGAGGAAGTGTTTCTGTTAGAAGGCATTTCACCTGAAGGAATTGTACTTCTAGGTCCTCAAGCTAATAATGCTAATTAGCTAACAGCTAATCTGCTAGCAGTAGCCCTACAATGCTACATGCACTGGACGTGTTTCTATTGTGGAAGATGTCTCACCTGAAGTCCCAGTAGTTTCTCACTGGGCTTTATGTGTCTCTGGATCTCACATGCCACTGGCTGGATGACTTTGATACCATCCTCGTAAAACACATAGAACATATTGGCAATTCCAAGACCTGGCGAGAAATGCAACCTTGTTACAAGTCAGACAGGTTTTATTACAAGGTTAACAACAAACTACTATGTTAAATGGCATGGAGCACGATGTACAGCACTGTTAAAATGTAACAGTTGAGTAGGTAGGAAATTAGCTACTTCAATATAACTGAAAATGGACCCAGTTATTAGATGTTCGTTAGAAACGGACTTTATACAAACAAATGTACGTTGTCTATATGAGGACAGCTTGACATGTCAATTGAAATTGTGTCAATCAAAATCATTTTATCTACTTTATGACATTTTATAGTAATCTACTGTATAACATGGGAGTCAACAAATGGTTTAAATACCAACATTACCTTCCTCTCTCCACAGAATGTTTGCCACTGAATGGGATGACAAGAAAAGAAAGACAAAGAGAGTGCATTAGTGTGGAATTAATGGTTATCCCTTTGTAAGAATTCACATACCGATTTAGACAAAACAAAATGTCTGTTTGAAGAAAACCGTCTCTTTGATACTTATTGCAACAACCAATCAATAGAAACCCTCTGTTTTAGAATAATTGAATACCAAACACTTCAGGTTGAGACACAATCCAGATGGTACATTGTAAATACATACAAACAAAAAGCTTGTTGTTGTTAGCCCACCTAAAAAACCCTCTGTGTTTTATACCGCCAAAGCATGTACCACATGCAATGAAAGATATTGAATAAAATACAGGTACGCCTCAGGTAATTATCTGTCAATTAGTATATGTTTTATGTATTAGTTATTACTAGAGTTATCATTAAAAGTCTACACATATCTCCAGCGTAGATGAGTTCCACAGGTCATTAAAGGGGCTACATGTTTTTCCTAACTAAAAACGCCGTAATTGTCATTAAATTCACTTTGAGACAACTAATAACATGAAATTGGAAACTTGAGCTGCATACCAACCAAGCAAATGTAACGCATGACCTGGAATTACAACCCTGCAAAGCCCTCAGAGCCTTTTGAGTTTAGAATGATAATGCCTCTTAAAAAGACGTGCTCATTTCGCCAAAAAAATAGATGAACACTCAGAGCCTGCGTACGGAGTGAGATCGGCCTATCACAGGAAAATGTTCGATTTGCTATTCAGGAGCAAAATGCAAATAACAGCCCCATTTTGTTTTGAATATCCTGATTTTCCCACCGTATAAGCACGACGACCTTCTCCTATCGTTCATCCATCCCACAAGCCCCTGTTTCCATTCCATCTTCCTTTTTCCTGGCTGTTGGCAAACCAATCTTGGGCCCCAATTCAGCTCCAATTCTCATCTTTCCCTCTTTTAATGCTGCTCATTCTCTCGCCCTCTCTTCTGGTGTGTGGAGAGAGTAGAGAAAGATCAATACAAATAGCTGCCAAAGCAGTTGTGCCATTGCTTTGGTCGTGGCAAAACAGACCTGTTAGCCTCATCTTTCAAAAGTGCTGTGTCAAGTCCCACTCCCTTGAGCTCGTGCATACATTTTTGGTCTCATTTAAAAGAACTGAGTTCAAGTTACACAGAGAACTGCTGTAGATTAAAGACGAGCGTGGAAAGAAAAGGGGGAGTGGCAGGGGAACACTGAGTTGTTCCAGTTTCTGGTGGTGTTCAAAAAAGCGCAAAATTGGTACTGCTGGGGAAAATGGAGGAAGGCGGAAGGTTATGAGATGAGGTCTTGGCGCTCAAGTCTTTTCCAATAACGCATTAATATGATGCTATTTATCACAGGGCAGAAAGATTGCTCTCGTTCTAAAACATACAAGGGGCACATAAATCATATTCGTCATCCATATTATAAAACAGCTAGGCGCCACTTTCAGCTGCGGTGGGGTTCACTATGCCGGGACTCCACATTCCCCACATAACGACACCTTCCCATCAGCAAGGTTACAACACAAACTTGCTCTGCTTACAAGGGCACACAGCTGCAAAATTTGGGCACAGTGCCTGTGGATTGGAACATCCTGACATCGCAGCTAGCAGACTTACTGACTGAATTAACAGGTGATGCCAGGCATCCCCAACTTAGCTAGGTCGGCAGATGCAAATGAAAATATGCTTCGCAACACAATCACCCTGGGTGTCTTCCTCTCTTTATTCTTCTCCCAATGTGATTCATTGGATTTATCAGCCTGTGTTTGGTTTTGAGTCGCCTGGTAACATTGGCACGTTGTGTCTGCTGTGTGTGTCAGTTGTTATGCAAATTCACATGGCAGCATAGTAAAATTGAGACAGAGGATATGTTTTAATTATAGCTGGTTATAAATACCTTTGTCCAAATACTGCCTGGCTTTATTGACATGATGACGACACAGATTTCAATTGGATTCATTAACGTTCCTGTTTCACGGTCTGACCATGATACATCAGTTATGGATGGATAGATAGAAGGTTATGGAAAGATTGAAATACGAGTTAATAAAATGCCACACAAAGAGCTTAGAGAATGTGATCGTCCAGGCAAATATGACAAATCAGTTCAGAGACACACACACAAACAAAATGGAATGTTGACCATATTTGCCCACCAACAACTATGCTGTATCACCATCGACTTAAGTGTACATCAACTTCAATTCTTCCTGTTCCAATGCCATGAAACACTGTAAATGGATTAATGTTCAACCAGGTTTTTATTTTTGCTGCGGTTGCGTTTAAAAGCTTAATCCTGCCGATATAAGGACGCTTCATTATTGGAAGGATAACTTTAGCTGGATTGAGAAACAACCCAGCCATACTATACCGGATAATGCCGAAATGGAATTCTTCAAAGGTGTAAGACTATTCTATAATTGGAGGTGGAAGTCTGTGGAGAGAACTGACTACTGGGGGGATAGTATATCATCTTAATATATATATATATATATCCAACGATTTAATCCTGGGAGGGGAAAATCCTTGAAAAATTCAAAAGCGCAAGTAATTGGTGAGACAGAAGTGTGGAGCTACCCATGTGATTTTACCTCGTCAGGAGAAAAAGCAGGGTAAATGTTTTAGATGGTTTCAAATAAGTACTTTCCCGACAGCAAGCTGTTAAGACTCCCAGTGATGGAAACTTTACTTTTAGAATTATAGCCTCACTATACTTTTTTAATCATTTAATGTATATTTACGTCAGGGAGAAAAGTGCAGGTCTCCGACAGCCTTCCCCGAGTTGTCATAATGTCACACACTGGCATTACAATAAACCGCAAGTCATTGGCAATGTCCTATGAAGCTGATTCAACTGATTCAAGGGCTTGATGATTTGTTGAAATTGTCATGGTAGTGTTGGGCCGTGACAAAAGCCTGTCGCTCTCCCATTCACAATACCCTACAAGGGCTGATTCAACTAAGAGCTCAAGGATTTGTTGAATTTTGTGTGATATTGCTTGGCCGCAACAAAAGCCTACACACCCTAATGTACCATACAGTACATGCTTGACACATGCTCAAGGGTGCCATACATAGGCCTTACAAATGCTTCACAATGGAGCCCCTGCAGACCCACAGCCAGACAGACAGGTCATGACACTGCTGTTGCTGGCCACACAGCTTAGGTTTCTGCATAGGTACTGTGAACCATGGCCAACACAGTGTGAAAGCATGATGTGATCGAATGTGATGGGCATCGATTGACACACACACACACAAACATGCACGCACACACACACGTTGACACACACCCACACACCTAAACACCCCGAATCAAAATCATGTATTTGTTGCGTGCGCTGAATACAACGGGTGTAGACTTTACCGTTAAATATTTACTTGCGATCCCTTTCCCAACAATGCAGAGTTAAAACATTTTTAAAATGTGTGTGTGTGTGTGTGTGTGTTTGTGTGTGGCGTCAATATGCATGTGTGTGTGTGTGTTTTGTGTGTGTGAGCATATGTAGTCCGAGTGTGTGTGTGGGGTGTGTGTGTGTGTGTTGGAGTGTCAGTGTAGTAAGTGTGAGTGTGTGGGTAGAGTACAGTGAGTTTGCATAGAGCCAGTGCAAGAGAGTCAATGCAAAAAAAAGGGGGTCAATGCAAATAGTCCGGGTAGACATTTAATTAACTGTTCGGGAGTCTTATGGATTGGGGGTAGAGGCTGTTCAGGAGCCTTTTGGTCCCAAACCTGGTGCTCCGGTACCGCTTGCCGTGTGGTAGCAGAGAGAACAGTCTATGACTTGGCTGGAGTACATTTTTAGGGCCTTCCTCTGACACCGCCTGGTATAGAAGTCATGGATGGCAGGGAGCTCGGCCCCAGTGATGTACTGGGCCGTACGCACTACGCTCTGTAGCACCTTGCCGTCGGATGCCAAGCAGTTGCCATATCAAGCAGTGATGCAGCCAGTCAAGATGGTGCAGCTGTTTAACCTTTTGAGGATCTGAGGGCCCATGCCAAATATTTTCAGCCTCCTGAGGGGGAAGAGGTGTGTTTGGATCATGATCGGTCCTCAGTGATGTGGACACCAACGAACTTGAAGCTCTCGACCCACTCCGCTACAACCCCTTTGATGTGAATGGGGGCGTTTTCGGCCTTTTGTTTCTCTTCCTCGTTGAGCGAGAGATTGATACACACACACACATGTTGACACACACACAGTACTCAAAATGCTTAGGCTGTAGGCACATGTCCCTCTATATGTTTTGACCAAGGCACACCAAAACTAACGCCAACAAAGACCCCTGCCTCACGCTCCAGAAATAATTGGCGGCCATTTTTAAATGCAGGGCAGATATTCATGCCAGTTTAGCACCAGTTCTTGTCAGATTATTATAATATTTTTTTTGTCATTGAGCAGACACTCTTATCCAGTAGTGATTGCCTACAATTTCATAACTTTTTCTGTAGTGGTCCCCGTGGGAATCGAACCCACAACCCCTGGCGTTGACTCTTATGGAGCACTCTGAATATTGTCTGCGCGCTTTTTTTGACGGTGATGAAGTGCACCAACAGCTTCAAGAAAAACGTCTGACTCTCGCGGAGGCGAGAAGCAGGTTTCTGACCTTGAACGAGCTCAAGGTGAATACACTGAGTGGGGTTCATTCTTCGCTCAGAGTATCACGTTTCCCACACTGGTGTGACTATAACTACTTCAGCAATCTATCAACACCATGTTGAATAAGGCAGCCAAGATACTTGTGTTTATTTTGTACTTAGATACCTGATGTATGAACCATGCAGCCTACTGAGCCATTTGCACGAGTGAAAACTCACACCGTGACAATAGTGGACAGGAGAAATTCAAATATAACATGTGGTGTGACATCACATCTACCTGAAAACATAAAGGGCGATATGAAGGAGCTCTAGCAAACGATGGTCGACAGCATTGAGTTGAAAGTGCACACACGGCTCCAACTGCCAAAGGGGTTGAGGTTGTACCGCTCCCAGTAAAGATGGGAGGTCATTGAGTGATCGACAGCCACCGAGGCACAGCAGACAACTATCCAATGGGAGGGAGGGACGGAGGGAGGTGAGGAAGGGAGGGCAGGAGGGAAGAGGGAGACAAGAGATGTCTAGGAATAGCTTGGCTAAGGTTAAAGCGTGCCAGCCCAGGGACACAAGTTACACTGGTTATATGAAGGGCAGTTCACATGGACCATATATCACTTGCATCAGCTGATCACAAGTGTCTTTCACAAGTCTATGTTAATATACGGATATAAGAAAGTAGGCTACAGTACACCATAAACAAAGTGATGTTCCATACCCTACTGTAAGGCTACATCACTTTCCAGTGATGGCTATAATACAGTGAATTTAGGTTAATTAGGGTATAATACATTATTTTGTACAAAACATAAAATGTGCTCAACTGTCTATTGTGACTGTGTATCACCTTGCAGTTGTTGACATCTCTCTCTCTCTCTCTCATGCAGAAGAGAGAGAGTGGTGGGATGCATCAGTCGTGCACAGCGGTGCTTCAGCTTACACACTGACTAAGAGTACTAACATAGCCTCAGGGCTAGAGAAGCAACCAGAGGCAGTCTGCATTGCGGTCTAGCAGAGCAAGCTGAGCTCCTGGATAAGTAGACAGTCCACAGGGGTAATAAGGGGAGACCAGACGAGGTCAAACATGCATTGGGGTGCCGCTGGGTGGTTATTATGTAGTGGTGGACTATTTCAACAACCACGCTGCTATCTCTTTAATGTTGACTATGGGCTGTGGATCCAAAATGGGCGCAAGTGTGCAGACCTCCTGAGCAGTTTCATCATACACAGTGAATTCAAAGCTTCAAAGGAGGAGACTGACTGAATTCTGACCCAAGAGTAAGTATGCTCTCTGGGTTGGGGATGATCCAAAATGGTCACCAGTGCGTGTGTCAAACCCCTGAGCAGTTTCATCATACTCGGTGGCTTCAAATCTTCAAAGGAGGCAACTGACTGACTTCTGAGTGATCCTGTGATGTGTGACGGCACGTGGAGTGTGTCACTGTCGCTGGGACAGCAGCTAAACCTAATGCATCATCGAAGGGGACATGTGAGTGACTTGAGAGTTAGAGTTGCTCTGTTTGCTTTTTACGTGCTGTTACTACAACACAAGCTCCAAATAAAACACCATCCCTCCCCGTAACTGCAGCAACAGAGATGTGGCATGGCTGACCGTTTTAATTAATGCATGTGGGGCCGTCTATAGATTAAAGAGTGTGCATACCGTTTTAATTACAGAATATTTTTCCCCCTATTCTAGCTGCCAGTTAAACTGTGCAAAAATGAAACTGAAACCTAAGTTTAGTGATTCAGTCTGAGTAGTTAATATTTGGGATAGGGTTAAAGCAGGAAAACAAAAAATACAAACAGAGTGCCTAGCACCTGGATTGAGCCCGCAATCCTCTGAGCCGTAGCTTGTGGTTTAAGCCCATCATCAACCCCATTGCCAACACGCCTACTAAATGGTAATAGACACTCGCGTTGCACCTTGTGGACGTTAGGAAATTGCCATGGAGATAAATCCACTAGAGTCTGGCCTTCCTTATTAGGAGAGAAGAGGATTAGTGACAACGTGGTTCGCTAATCAGGGATTGATCTCTTTTTTTAATATATTTTTTTACATTTTGGAAAGTTTCATGATGAATAGGACTGTGTCTGTTCTGAACACGTACTTGTATCACAATTCTATTTTGTCCCGTAGGGCCACCCAAACATTTCCTCAAAAAGCTGAATTAATTTCACACGCCTTTTGATGACGGGACCATCAGTGCAAATCTCTCTCAATTAAATAAGAATCTAAGATAAAAAATAAACAACACAGACATTACCATAGGTACCCTGTTACTAATGACAACCATTAGCCTCCATAGCCAAACCACCAAACCACTAGATAGCTACACACAATATTATTGTCTCCTATCTATCATTTCTCTAGCTGAAGTTCTATTATTAAATTTGTTATAAACTATTAACAAGTGACTGGATAAATGATTGAACGTTTTGAGCCGCACTTCTCCATTATCTCCAGGGAAGGATACACACACGCAAAGGAGACATCATGACTTATACATACGGGTCTTGCGAGCCGAATCCTCCACAAACAGGGAGGAGATGTCCTCGTCCACCCCGGCATCGTTTTTGGCGATACAGGTGTACGCCCCAGTATCCTCGAAGTGGACGTTGCTGATGTGCACCTCGCTTCCGTTAGCTGGCCGACACAAGAGAAAACATGAGCACACAGACAGACGCGCACAGAAACACACGCACACAGACAGATGGGCGCACTTACGCACACACACAGACACTGTCAGTAAGTGTGGCACATGCAGATGAAATACCATTTGTGTGTTGCCAGTGACACTTAAGAGATGTTTGCCAATTTTGATCAAAGTCATCCCATTACATAACTGAGACTAACAGGATAGGAGACGGGAGAGTGAGGGGTCTTAACAGGATTGTAAAAAGTCAAAATGTGAGACCTTGCAAAGTTGCGCCATGTAGTGGGTTGTCATTGTGTACTGTGTTGATCTAGTTGTCGCTAATGGTAGGGTGTCTGCCCATCTGGGGAATGATTTTGGTGTCACACCAAAAGCACTAAGAAGAGCCACTGAACACGCCGATTGGCACATGTGTTTTTCTGTTGCTCAGAAAAAAAAATTACATTTCAGTATTAGAGGAGTGTTTCCTGACCGATTCCATGTTTGTCCCCCATGAGACACCGTAGACACGGAAGCCTGTTTCACTTCCTTAAAATCACCAGAATTAATCTAAGGTAACTCAAGAAATGTGCAATAAATGTTGACGTTTTTGCTGAGGATCCTTTAGTTGTGCAATTTTACATGTAACTAGGGTGTTTGGTGCAGTAATTCTCAAGTAAGAAAGTGCGTGACGTCTTATGTAAACAAAGTCGGAGCTGTTGGGCAGGCCTGTCTCACTGTCTATGCTATTGGATAGGGCGCAATCACCGCAGCTGTTCACCCCATGTTAGTGGAAAAATGGACATTGTCAAATCAAAACACAACCTTGATTTACCCCCTGTGCTCCAAACTCCGTTTTAGACGAGACTGACTTTATAACCAAAATTACTAAATTTCCACTTTGTAGTCAAATTTGACACTAGAATAAAACATTTTGAAATGGAGTGAAACTGGGAGGTACTAGCTTAACTTCTCCAATAAGAACACATATTTTCCACTTGGGTTGCAAAACGTTTTGATTCGGTATACCCTACTGAACATGACCCAGATGTATGCCAGCGTTGCTTGATCCAATTTCTAACCCTATTCCCCACCTGCGACTAGATGGAACCCACCTTGCAGGGTGAGCTGTTTGGACAGCTTGGTAGCGATGTCCATGCCATTCTTCAGCCATGCCAGTTGTGGGTTGGGGATACCCTCAGCATGGCACCGGAGACTGGCCGTCACCCCTGGCTCCCGTGCCTGGCTCTCTGGGTAGACGCGGATGACGGGAGGAACTGCATTGTGGGAAGAAGGAAGAGAAGAAAAGATGAATGTAGGCCAACACACACTTTTTTCAAAATAACGGGGCGTTTGAGGAATGAGGCAGCCTTATTGGATAAGAAGTTTTCTTTCAGAGTGTCTGCCAAGTCCATTTAACTTCTCACCTCTGCATTAACATACTATTAATAGGATCAATTGCATTTCCAGCATATGCTGAATGCCATTAGAAACATTGGTGTGCTCGGCGTGATCCGCGCAACCCAAACAAATCAGCTTGATAAATAAGGGAGGGAACCTCGGTGGGGCTGGCAATTGATTTTGTTGGGCGACCATTGATTTTTGGCAATCTTTTGTCAGGCACGGGGATGAGGGGGAAAGGAGCTGCAGGAAGATGCACGACTTTTGTCTAACAACTTTACTTAAGATGTGTTCGATATAGGAGATGTATAAGCAATGTTCAGGCATTTATAAGCAATAGACACAGAATTCCACAGGTCAACCTGCAGTTTTTGACAAGAGTCATTTTTATGCATTGCTTATGAAAGTGTGACATAGTTCTTATGCAGGGCCCCTATAACTGGTTAGAATATTTCGTGGTACAAAATCTAACTAATATATATGAATAATCCTTAGAATTCTAAGGCTGATAGTATTATGACAAAGGTCAAAGAGTGCTGAAAAATGATTTTCATTATTGAAAAATCAGTTACAAGGTTTAAGTTAATCAATGTGTGACAATGCACTATTGACTCATTAAGTGCACCTCCAATATTGTTGTAATTTTATGTGGAGGAATCCTTGTAAACAAAGGCAATATGGCAGCTTGTGACCGTATGTTTCTCTGTACTTCACTTTCCCTGTTGAATTTAAGAGTAATGACCTGATAGAGGTCAATTGGGAACATTAGACCACTCCGACATGCTATCCTGTCATTGACATTTGATTCACAGCAAATGTGGCCCAAATCTATGGCCTATTGACCCACTTTAAAATAGAGGCAAAAACAATACCAGTAATACCATTTAACCTCTAAAAGCCTAAGCTAACATATGGATTTGTTTGAAGATGGTCATACCACGGATCATTTTGCGATTTGATTTAGAATTTTAGGACCCTTTA
The DNA here is from genome assembly GCF_023373465.1 of Oncorhynchus keta. Taxonomy (NCBI): domain Eukaryota; kingdom Metazoa; phylum Chordata; class Actinopteri; order Salmoniformes; family Salmonidae; genus Oncorhynchus; species Oncorhynchus keta. The sequence continues at coordinate 40,795,886 of NC_068450.1, forward strand.
GGTATCAGTAAAAAAATAAATAATAATCATACAGTGGCTGTTTGTGGGCCAAACCGTTCGGACGTTACAGACGTTATCGTGACAAGACATTTTTGTGGGATTGTCTCATGGTCTGACAAACACCGCTGTAGCTTGACCACCTTCCACCGCAGATGTGGATGCCTAAACAGACCGTTATTTTGATTGGGATGTTCTTATTATGTTACTTAGATTGACGTACAGGCGCATCAATAGACTCTTAAGGATTCAAATACACTTATAAAGAGCAGTGACATCAAGGCTTCAGAGAAGATTTCCACCTTGCTACCCTGGTAGGCTGGCATAGAAGAGAGAAGAGGAAGTGCCACTGGCTACAGAGACTATTTCCTGTGGGCTTGAATAGGGAGAGGAAGCCTTTGGCCAGCCAGGTGAGTGTGAGACTGGAGAGTGATTTGGTGCCATGGCCATCTGCTCCCAGTAACATTCTGGTTCCTAGAACCTGCTGCCTTACAACATGCCTCAGGTTGAAGGTATGCCACCCAGCAATGCCAAACATACCAACCGGAACGAGCCATAGCAGGTGTAAGGTAAAGGTAGCCAGCTGACAGAAATAACAGCACTAAAATCCATTAAATGCATAGTTTAAAATGTTGTTTGCCTCTTTATGTCAAGTATCATAAAAACGATGGTTTACTGTTGCGGATTCCCACCGGTTACATCGATACCATTTCAGGAAAAGTCGGGGCCGAACAGGCGCCCATTAACATCGACGGGGCTGTACTGGAGCGGGTCGAGAGTTTCAAGTTCCTTGGTGTCCACATCCCCAATGAACTCTCATGGTCCTAACATGCCAATACAGTCATGAAGAGGGTGCGACAAAAATGATTTCCCCCCCTCAGGAGACTGAAAAGATTTGTCATGGGTCTCGTTATTGTTATTCTTATTGTGTTATTTTTTATTATTACTTTTTATTTTATTTTAGCTTACTTGGTAAATATGTTCTTCTTCTTGAACTGCACTGTTGGTTAAGGTCTTGTAAGTAAGTAAGCATTTCACGGTAAAGTCTACACCTGTTGTATTCGGCGCACGCGACAAATAACGTTAGATCTGATTTGATTAGGAGACCATTTTGGAGGTCATGCCGTCTTTACACAGTGACGGCCTTTAGACTCCACCGTTCCACTTCCAATTGATATACTACAGTCAGCACACATTGTATATAAGTTAATCAAGGTCTTATTAACCTAGAACAAAAAAATTATATATTTCTCTAAACACTTCTTATTTTCATGTGAGTGGCTTGCTTCCTCCCTCCCTCCCTCCCAAAATGCCTCAATCTTCCGCTGTGCATGCATTTGTAAAAACACTTCTTGTTCATGTTCGGATCACCATTTCCTTTAGCTCCGGACAGGCACAAAGTGAAATATAGTCATAGCGGTTTTCACACTCAAAACTAAATTCAGACAGAATTGGAGACGTGTTGTAGCCTGATGTCTTCCTAGGAGTGACAAGAGACATAGTGATACGAGTATAGGACACAGCAGGGTTGACAGCTCCATCATAAACCTCCCCAGCCTGCCGTCAATCACACAGCAAGTCTCCCTTCAGCACTGGTGGCAAAGGAAGTGTGTGTATCACACACACACACAAACATACACACACACACACACACACACACACAAAAAAAACACACACACATTGATACACACATAGACTCACATGCATGCATGCATGCACACGGACATACACGCATACACACAGGCATGCACGCATACAAACAGGCACACACACACACCCTCCACAAAACACATAGCCCTTCAGGGGACAGCCTTGCCAGCACACTCAAGGGTGGTTTCAGACTTTCAACTTTTCACCAAATTGACTCGTAGCCCCTGTGAGTCCCCTGCCCTCTGTGTTTCATCTCAAGCATCACAACCAAGGCAAGCCCCATTATAGGGGCTGTCGGAGTGTTCTGGCCGCCCACCATGGAAAAAAACACTTTTTCTCTGCGTAGTGATTAGTCTTTCTTCCTGCCTGTTCTCACAGCTAGCTCTGGGCCACCCATGGAGGTTTCCAAACATCAGAGAGAAGAAACCATACACGGATGCTCCACATCCCTACAGCCAATGAGGACCAAGACTGTGAAAGACAACTTCACCAAGTTGAGGGATACAATTTACGTGAATACATACACATACACCAAATTAGAACATGAACAGCTCCGGACACAAGAATAATGCTCATGTGGCGTTTTTCACAAATTGTCACCGTAATTGCTCAGTGCTGATTAACTTGTCTAAAAACCCTGTGATAGTAATCAATGTAATAAGCATGTAATAACATATGGAAAGCCTGTAGAGAGGAGATTTTGCTGAGTCATCTGGCTGTAATCAGTTGTTTTCCATTACTCAAGCAGCTATGCATCATAAAAATAAGAATTTGTTCTTGACTGACTTGCCTAGTTAAATAAAGGTCAAATAAAATAAATAAGCATTTGACCATAATTAAATGCATTTCTTCCAGTTTTCTCACGTCATATACTTATGCCCTTGTGCATTTCTATATAATATACTGCAGTGGTAATCAAAAGGTGGTATTTTTAGACCGAACCCTGAACTGTATTTCCAGAGAAAGGCGAACATTATCCCCTGACAATTCTGATGTGAGTTTTTTCAATGTTTTGACGCATAATTGAGCGAAAGGCCATCAGTGAACCCTGATGGCTGTTAGCACAAAGATGAACTTTTTCGCCCCATCCATTTCCAAAATCATTTGCCAGGCTGCATTTACCCGGGCCAGCCAATTTGTTTTTCAACCAATTAAAGCGATACATTATCATTAACTACACTGTGAGTGATACTGTGTGTGCTTTAAGGTCATCGTTAATGGAAACTGTTTCAAACGATTGTCCTTCTGTCAGAAATTCAGCAGCCGTGAGTGTTTTAAGACAGCAGTACCATCTTTTCCTGCGTGCCTCAACTCATGTCTCTAACATGAAAATGGCATCGACAAGACATGGCCCCCTTTCCAATTACAAATCTAACACTTGAAAGCATTTTCACACAACTAAGGGCTATTTGATTCGTTAAATCTGACTGAGTGATAATCCTGAAAGAAAGGAAAGCAGTTTGATCACTCTGATAGAATTATAGATCCAAAACAACACTCTCAACAAGCTCATGTCACATTCCCAGTTTCCTTTCTGCGAAAAAAAAGAAAACTTGACAGCCCGTAAGCATTTCATTTCACCTCACACATCTCTGTCTCAATGGTGGCGTGTCAAAGTATCCAGGCGCACTCTCAGGTGTGATTTAACAGCATTTGGCATGGATAGGCATTTGGCTGTGACACAGCTGCGGAAGGAAGTGTGAGAGTGTACCATTCTGTTCCCGCCGAGCAGAGGAGGCGGCTTACCGTTCACCTGGAGCGTGTGCGTCTGCGAGAGCTGCTCGTACCCGTCAGCATGGCAAGTGTAGTTCCCTGTATGGGTGGTGGTCACCTTGGTGATGTAGAATGAGCCATCATCTCCAAAATCCTGCAGAAGAAGAAAGAGGGACGTCACAATGGCTGTGTGGGACAACAACAACAACAAAAAACGAATGGGGTTCAAAATCGAATTCACCTTAGTATGAATGATATTCAGATCTGAAAATGAAATTTTTTTGAGAATGTGCAAAATGTGCTCAGGCAAATATGGCTGTGGGGCTTGCAGCAGAGAGAATTGATGTTATTGGAACTTTTGTAAAGCAGCAAAGGAAAACTGGGGACAAGGAGGACATGATCAATAAAAGCACACTGTGACATACATTTCCATCAAAGACAAGCAGTTGTTCAACAATAATATTCCAATTATTGTTTTTTTGTATGCCTGCTACCATAATACCCAATACAGGGTCCTTACCGACATGTGATAGGAGTAAAGTTACACTTGAACATTTCTATGTATTATCTTTCACGAAAAGAGAAACCTGCATCTTATCAAAAACATGTCTAGGAAGCAACTATGAAAAACTGCTTTGTCTTTTGTTTTGGGGCTGAAATTCACCTATAGTTGGGCTAGTTTTAAAACCGAGGTAGGTTGAAGTAAGTCTGTCTGTAATGTTATGGTAATCAAATCAAAATCAAATCAATGTTTATTGGTCCCGTACACAGACTTGCAGATCGCAGGTGCACCGAAATGCTTAGGTTCCTATCTAACGATAACAACACACATATAAGGAAAAATAAGGAAAACAAGAAAGTACAAATAACATGTCAATGTGAACTGGTGTTCTTCATGTTGAGCATAATCAATTGAAAACGCCATTATGAGTAATCACTGAAAGGAGCAAAATGAGAGGATGTAATTTGTCTTTTTTGTTTTTTCCCTGAATGCAAAACAAATACAAGTTTAACTGCGCAATTTCAAATGACAAGCCAATCTGTGAGGCTACCAAGGTCATGGTAAACAACTGAAACAAATATGTTTGCTGGGTCATGATCAAGCTGGTGGTGAAAACAAATAAACTCAGCAGAAAAAAAGAAACGTCCCTTTTCAGGACCCTGTCTTTCAAAGATAATTAGTAAAAATCCAAATAACTCCACAGATCTCCATTGTAAAGGGTTTTAAACACTGTTTCCCATGCTTGTTCAATAAACCACAAAACAATTCATGAACATGCACCTGTGGAACGGTCGTTAAGACACTAACAGCTTACAGACGGTAGGCAATTAAGGTCATAGTTATGAAAACTTAGGACACTAAAAGAGGCCTTTCTACTGACTCTGAAAAAACACCAAAAGAAAGATGCCCAGGGTCCCTGCTCATCTGCATGAACATGCCTTAGGCATGCTGTAAGGAGGCATGAGGACTGCAGATGTGGCCAGGGCAATAAATTGCAATGTCCGTACTGTGAGACGCCTAAGACAGCACAACAGGGAGACACGATGGACAGCTGATTGTCCTCGCAGTGGCAGACTACGTGTAACAACACCTTCACAGGATCGGTACATCCGAACATCACACCTGCGGGACAGGTACACAATGGCAACAACAACTACCCGAGTTACACCAGGAACGCACAATCCCTCCATCAGTGCTCAGACTGTCCACAATAGGCCGAAAGAGGCTGGACTGTAGGCCTGTTGTAGTAAGGCAGGTCCTCACCAGACATCCCCGACACCATGTCACCTATGGGCACAAACCCACCGTCGCTGGATCAGACAGGACTTGCAAAAAGTCCTCTTCACTGACAAGTCGCGGTTTTGTCTCCAGGGGTGATTGTTCACGTTTATCGCCTAAGGAATGAGCATTACAATGAGGCCTGTACTCTGGAGCGGGATCGATTTGGAGGTGGAGGGTCCGTCATGGTCTGGGGCGTTGTGTCACAGAATCATTGGACTGAGCTTGTTTTCATTGCAGGCAATCTCAACGCTGTGCGTTACAGGGAAACCCTTCCTGCAGGCTCATCCTGACATGACCCTCCAGCTTGACAATGCCACCAGACATACTGTTCGTTCTGTGCGTGATTTCCTGCAAGACAGGGGTGTCAGTGTTCTGCCATGGCCAGCGAAGAGCCTGGATCTCAATCCCATTGAGCACATCTGGGACCTGTTGGATCAGGGGTGAGGGCTAGGGCCATTCCCCTCAGAAATGTCTGGGAACTTGCAGGTGCCTTGGTGGAAGAGAGGGGTAACATCTCACAGCAACAACGGGCAAATCTGGTGCAGTCCATGAGGAGGAGATGCACACATTATTCCATTTCTGTTAGTCACATTGCTGTGGTTTTTTCAGTTTATATCTCAGTTGTTGAATCTTGTGTTCATACAAATATTTACACGTTAAATTTGCTGAAAATAAACGCAGTTGACATTGAGACATTTCTTCTTTTGCTGAGTTTAGATGCTGAGTAAGATGAAAAATATAAAAAAATGTAATAAAAAAAGAATACTGCTGTTACAGTACATTGAAATAAGCCCCAAAGCTAATGAATCCATCTGGAAATACCTTAAATTCACTTCCTCATTTAATACCTATCAACATTTGTATTTTCACAGTAATTTGATATTTTTTATGGGAGTATTTCTTACTTCAGTTAGTTGATAAAAATGTATTCATTCTAATTTGATTAAGCAGCTTTCCTTGCTGGGAACCCAGAGAGACCTGAAGAAAGATAGCAAATCTGTGTTTCTTGTCATAATTCAATTAGAATTCCAATCATGTCTGATGGCATTGTTTCGGTTTCAGAGTCAGTACATGTCGTCCCTTACATAGACCTGCAAGACAGCTATAAAGCATAGGCATGGGCCACCATGTTTGGCAGGTACAACCTCTATGACCAAATAAACAGCGATCAGGTATGAGATTGTGAGACTCGGGCTGTGCCGAATCATCATACCATCGCTGTGTGAAGGGAATTGATGGCACGTTTTGGCCCCTCTGCGGAAAGCATATTGTGTCACCCTTCTAAATGAAAAATGAATGGGGGGAGAAATGAAACTCAGAGGGGTGGAACTAGAGGCACTGGAGGCGATCGACCCCGCACCCTTCCTCCACCCCTCCTTCCCCCTCCACCTCTCAGACATAGCTGAGGGAAGGTGAGACGGTGAGACAGAGGAGCAAAAAGAGGAAAAGGAAGAAGATTTACAGGCAATCCTGATAGGAACAAAATGGCTGCAAGCAACCCTTTGCATGACCAGCTGCCCTCTTAAAGAACACCAAGGAACTGTCTCATTGGCATCTAATACAGGGTGGGAGATGTGACCCTAATAAAGGGCAGGACATGTGAGGCCAGGTGTATAAGCCGACTTCTTCAATATGATGTCAAGTTCAGATGTATCCATGACAGAGAATTCATTAGCTTTGTGGGCTTTTTATTGTGGATGACATCAGTTCCGATGAAACCTACCTGTGTTGGGATCTGCTGGAGAGAAAGAACACAAATGAAACATTTAGATGTTAGTTAAAAGGAAGACTTGAGTAAAGGTTCACTTTGACGGAAGACATGACACAACATATAAAGCAGGCAATGGCAACTATCAGAAGTTGGCAAGCTTTCCACCATGTTACACCACTCATCATACAGCTTAATTTATTTCATGCATGTTGCGTTTCCTACAATATGAATTGGAGTATTTATAGCGAATAGAGAAGTCTTATAGCTCAACACCACATATATTTGGATTTGTTTAATACTTTTTTGGTTACTACATGATTCCATATGTTATTTTATAGTTTTGATGTCTTCCCTATTATTCTACATTGTATAAAATAGTAAAAATAAAGAAAATCCCTTGAAGGAGGGAATGATTGAAACTTTTGACTAGTACTGTACTTGCAGTGTAAAGTATGCCTATATAGATTAAAATCCTAGCTGCTTTACCCCACTCAGTACAATAGGCCCTTGAACATTGGGAGATAAACCACAATATGCATAAACCCTTGATCAGGGCGAACCAAGACTCTCAAGATAAGTACAGCACCGAGACATACTGTCTCCTCTCTCCTCTATTACAATTCCACATAAATTCCTTAAGCTTCTACGCCGGACGTGCAGAGTAGGCAGTCTAGACACAAGACTCAATGTAGATACTTTCCCAAGCAGAGCACTCATCCTTGCAGTCTTCATCATGCTTCGGCCCTCTCCTGCCTGGAGCATCCTAATACCAGCCAACAGCTGAGGATGATGATGCAATGCCCAGCAACTGTCGTATTCATGGGATTAGAGTAAGCTGCTTTGTCAAAATGGAAACCGGCTCTATTGAACTCCATAATAAGAGCACACCATTAGGATTAATGTGGGATTCACTGAGTCGGACTGTTGACAGATTTTGTAATATTTTAAATAACACCCATTCTTAAAGGGAAGTGGTCTGTTAAATGAGACAGTGTAAATCCTAGAAATCCATTTACCGAAGTACAACTCCAATTAGTGTTGGCAGTTCAGGCCTTGGCATATTAAAAGGCACAATTATACCGAAACTTTGGTGAAATTGGATAATTGGCCTTCACAGAGGGGGTTGGTGAACACCAGGTGTGTATAAATCCACTCACTTTGCTATGAACAACTCTGTTGGCAATTAGCCACAAGACTAAGGGCAATAAATAATCTAGGGTAAACCGGTTTGGGGTTTTTGCTTGATACTTCGCTTAGTCTAGTTAGTGATAAAACACTTGGTACAGACACTTTTATGTTTAGTAAGAAATGACTGTCTGACTGACTAACTAGACTAAACGACAATCTCTTGAGTCTTTTGTTGTTCTCATGGCTGGTGGGCTGTTCATAACAATAGGCCATCTGCGGTAATCATCTGCCCAAGGTCGGGGACAACCTTGTTAAGACGACTACAGGAAAATAAATCCCAAGCTGACAGACACCGGGATCACAGTTGAGCTCACACTGAGGGAAGCGGTGGGCAGAACACAGTTAACCTGAATGGCACGGAAACTGACACTAACAGAACAGAACGAAGGTATCCCAACTTGACTTCATTAGCCTGTGACTGAATTTAAATAGTGTACATACAGTACAGTGTAGTGTCCAATTCAATTGAGCTGTTTACAGTCCGTAACACCGCAACGCCGTGTAAGGTTGGTTTTCTACTACACCACAGCACATCGTGTTAGGAACCAGTTAGTACAATAACAGTTGATATCAACTAACTGTATGTCGATGCTAACAATAAAAGGGGTCTCCTTCCATTCAACTGGGAAATAAGTTATTCTATGTGAAGAGGAAGAAACAAAGACCCCCCTTCAGGTTGCAAAGCCTCTGAACTCCATTGGATGTCTTCAGCAGTTGCCCGATGCTGCCCACATGGAGCGAGTAAAATAAAACAGTCTTAGAAAATATCTACCATACACAGGAGCCGAATGACATCGAAGTCGATTTAACTTGACCTGACAAGGCCGTTACTTTACCCAACAGTTACATCTAGCTCACTCACTTTAATCCAACTTGGCATAGGCTTGTTTTGATGCATTCCCATGTCATTTTGCCGTACAAAATGATGAATCATTTATTATAGAGGGGACCGGGGGTCAGTGCGCCTGCATTCACATGCTAGTCATCAAGCACCTTGGAGAGTCGGCGATGGACGGGGCCATGAAAGAAGAAGATTCTTCATGTAAATGGAGGGTCATAAGAAGCTGAAGCACTTTGGAAACAGTTGGGACAGAAATCCGATCCCAGGGATGATGGTGCTCGGTGATGATTGGCGGCAGCTGTGCAATTCCTCACAAAGTTTAAAAGGTCATCAACATTTAATGTTACATCGCTGGACCGCCTTTATCTAATGCGACAGTGTTGACTCAATTACGCATGGTCGAGTCAGCTATAGCTTGGCCAACCATGAAGGGGGAGAACGTAGAGAGTGGGCAGTGTTGCCTGGTGACTCACTGAACCTCAAGTCTCTAAGTGTCCTGCCTTTGAAGAAGGATGAAAGCGACTTGGTGGTTGACGGGGACTACCAGCCGATTCAGCACATAGACAATGTCAGAGACGATGACACGCTCAGCGGGAAGTAAAAATAGGTGCTTCCCCATTGGAGTTGAACCCCTTTGGTAATCCCTCTAAGCAGACTGAATAACTGTCAAACCCAAAATGTTCAAAAGCTCTAGGTCAACCTTTTGATTTGTCCAGGTTAAAGAAAGCGTGTGTGTGTGTGTGTGTGTGCGTGTGTGTGTGTCTTACAAAACTAGAAGTTCAGCTGTATTTCAGGTGAGGCTGCAGGCATCACTTACATTTATGTCCTCCAGATCCAGCAAGTTGAGAACCTGATTGTTGCGTTTCCAGATGATGGGAGGTCTCTGCTCCCCTGTGATTGCACAAGTCAAGATGGCACTCTGGCCAACGGTTACCGTGGTGATCCTCAATTTCTGGTCATCGGGCAGGGTGAGCTGGAACACTTCTGTAAAGAAAGAAAGCCAGCTGGTAATTAGATCACCCGTTAGTCATAGAGAGCGGTGACACAGCCACTTTTGTTCTACCAGGGTGCTTAAATGTAAGAATTGAAACGTGTGTGTGTGTGTGTGTGTGTGTGTGTGTGTGTGTGTGTGTGTGTGTGTGTGTGTGTGTGTGTGTGTGTGTGTGTGTGTGTGTGTGTGTGTGTGTGTGTGTGTGTGTGTGTGTGTGTGTGTGTGTGTGTGTGTGTGTGTGTGTGTGTGTGTGTGTGTAGAGTCTTGCGGGGACCAACTGTAGTAAACAAAAAATGTCAAGGTTTTGGGTTAAGGTTCAAATTAGTGTAAGGGTTAGAATTAGGTTTAGGAGCTAGGGTTAGGGTTAGGGTTAAGGTTCGGTTTTTGGGTTAAGGGTTAGGGTTAAGGATGAATGAAAATAGGATTTTGAATGGGACTGAATTGTACGACCCCAAAAGGTTAGCTGCGGAAGACTGTGTCAGTGTGTGTGTGTGCATGTATTTACTTCCACATATCAAAGAAGTACGCAAAATTATGTTTTGTGTGTGTGAGTACAGCACACTGAAAAGCAGAGTGATTATGGCACAGTGTGTTTGTGCACATTCTTTGAATTAATCAAGCTGAAAAAAGTAGAATAGACAGAAAGAGTCTCAATTAGCCAGTGTTTTGTTGGCAAGGCACAGCATTACTGCATGATATTGTTTGTTTCCTGGTAAAATATGCATAGAGGAAACATAATGAGTTCATATATCAAGACGAAATGTATGACATTAGGAGCTATGTAAAAACATTGAGTAAACAAGAGGTTTAATGTACATTTAATTGAAACCATCCCCATATCTCCAAGGATTTCATCCACCCAACTAGCTATCCATATTATCTTGTGGACTTTTCCAAAGGGATTGTGGGTGTTCTATTCAATTTCCCACAATGCCACCATATTTATGTAATATTTACATAAAGAGATTACTTGAAATGCACCGGCAAACCAAAAGAAACCCCAGTCCTCCACATATTGCTAACGTCACTGATTGCTCTATTGAAAGCATATTATTCTATAACAATATGCTGTATTATGCTGCCATAAATCTACAGCCTTTATTAAAAATATATATGTATGTTAATGTTAACTTGTTTTTCGTTTACAAGGGACTCAAAAGCACAGAAAACATCTTGGAAAAACAGAGAACTTTTGTGTGTGGCCAGTAAGGGTGTCGATGGTTAGCGGCTATTACGCTTCCAGTTCTTCAATAAGACAATGAATGAAAAAAGAATCTGTTACCCCAGCATCCCTTTAACTCTGTTATGTAACTAGATTTGTAACTAGTGTGAGCCTTTTAATTTTCCTCTTGGGCTAATGAGCAACAGAGCAAAAGGAAACACTGACTCAATTTGTTCTGCTCATGAGAGCATGAAATACAAAACCTAATGAAAGAAAAGCCCAGTTCCGGAGACTAGCAATTAGCTTAGCGCACCAAAACACAACTGAGAAGGGGAAGACAGTACAGGTGCATCAAAGCTGGGACCTGAGACCGATGAACAGCTTACATCTCCAGGCCACCACAAGCCGGCCTCCATCCAGTACCCTGCTCTGAACCTTAGTGACTTTTACTAGCTGGCTACCACCCGGCACTCTACCCTGCACCTTAGAGACTGCTGCCCCATGTACATAAAAACATGTTTTTGCTTTGTCATTATGGGGTATTGTGTGTAGCTTGACGAGGAACTGTTTGTAATTTAAACCATTGTAGAATAAGGCTGTAATAAGGCTGAAAAAGTCAAGGGGTATGAATACTTTCAGATTTAAATGTATATTCCGGACTTTAGACATTGCTCGTTCTGATATTTCTCAATTTCTTTTTTTGTTAACCTTTTTGGATTATGTGTGAATCATTTTGTATGGCTAGGTATTACTGCACTGTTGGAGCTAGACACATAAGCCTTTCACTGCACCTGTGATAACATCTGCAAATTGTTGTATGCAACCACTTTGATTTAATGAGCTGGAATTAGGCTAAACTCTCCATGTGGTGTAGGTTACCTTTTAGCAAAAGTCTTGCTCATACATAACAATCTTCTAAGTCAATCTGTTTGTTGTGTCTGTACCATTTATGTGATTCCTGAACTGGAATAGCCCCCATATGATCAATGCTTGAAGACTGCAGACACCTAATTCTGTAGGAAACACAAATAAAGATACACCTTGCTGCACTTCTTGCCCTGAGTCGAGATTGTATTGACCAATGCTTTAAAATGGTTCATAACTCAAAGCAATGCATGTCCAGTATTACTATAGGGTTTAAAAGATCATGAAATAACTTAAAACAGGATTGCTCTTTTCAAGATTAAGTGAAGCTAACTGTGTCATTAAGTCATGAATATGTACAATTCCACTTCTACATTGTTTCAAGAATTATTGGGAGATGTTTCTCATGGAGAGAGGATTGTATACGATTGTCCTGGAACAATCCTTTGTGAAATTCCCATGTGGAACCCTAAATCCAAGACACACGAGGACACACAGTCGCTAGTGGAAGTCTACACACTTCATTCTAAGTTTTCACATTTTGCTGCCTTAACCTTACATCTAAAAAGGGAATCAATTAGATTTGTTTCCTATCGATCTACACCACCTAGTCCACATTTTCAAAGTCAAAGAAAAATGGTGGAAAATGTTTGCGTATGTCTTCACACCCCAGAGTTAATACTTGATGGAAGGAGCTCTGGCAGCCATTATAGCTGTGAATAATTTTGAATAAGATTCTACCGACTCTGCACAACTCTTTGGGCAAGTTTTACTGAAATAATTATTTTCAAAATTTCTCAAGCTCAGTAAATTTGTTTAGATGCACATAGATGCACAGCAAGATTCAAATACAGATTTACAGTGTGTTCAGAAAGTATTCACACCCCTTGACTTTTTCCAAAACATTTTGCATTACAGCCTGACTTTAAAATGGATTATTCAACTGAAATGTTGTGTCACTGGCCTACACACAATACCCCATAATGTCAACGTGGAATTATGTTTTTGTAATTGTTTACAAATTAGCTGAAATGATTCGAATCAATTAGCATTCAAACCATTTGTTACGGGCAAGCCTAAATAAGTTCAGGAGTAAATATGTGCTTAACAATTTACATAATAAGTTGACTGACGACCTCATCTCTGTACCCCACACATGTATCTGTATGGTCCCTCAGTCGTGCAGTGAATTTCAAACACAGATTCCACCACAAAGACCAGGGAAGTGCTTGTTTCATAAAGAAGGGCACCTAATGGGTGATGGGTAAAAAAAAAAAAATGAATATACCTTTGAGCATCGGTGAACTGGATGGTGTATCAATACACTCAGTTACTACAAAGATACAGGCGTCCTGTATCTGTGATAAAAATTCACCTTTCAGCTGGACAATAACCTAAAGCACAAGGCCAAATATAGACTGGAGTTGTTTACCAAGATGACATTGAATGTTCCTGAGTGGCCTAGTTACAGTTTTGACTTAAATAGGCTTGAAAATATATGGCAAGACTTGAAAATGGCTGTCTAGCAATGATCAACAACCAACGTGTCAGAGCTTGAAGAATTTGTTAAAGAATAATGTGCAAGACCTACCCAGTAAAACTCACAGCTGTAACCTCTGCCAAAGGTGATTCTAACATGTATTGACTCAGGGGTGTGATTACTTACGTAAATTAGATATTTCTGTATTTAATTTTCAAGAATTTTGCAAAGAATTTTAAAAACATTATTTAACTTTTCCATTATGGGGTATAGTGTGTAGATGGGTGAGAATTCACGCAGTAACACAACAAAATGTGGAACAAGTCAATGGGTATGAATACTTTCTGAAGGCACTGTAAATCGGGCCTGATACTGGACCACTCAGGACCACTCAACACATCTTGGAAAGCCATTCTGGTGAGTATTCAGTATTAAAATATGTCCCTATGAAGAAAAAAAACCTATATTATAGGGTCAGATTTTCAGAAGACAGACAGGTTGTCCTCTAATATTTTACCTGGGCTTTGCTCCTTTCATGTTTCTTTTGATCCTGACAAACTCCCAAGTACCTGGCTATAACAAGCACATAACATGATGCCACCACAATATTAGAAAACACAGAGGGTTTCACTCTGTGATGTGTTTAGCCCCAAGCCAGTTGTTTTTAGGCCAAAATGTATATTTATTTGCTGTATATTACTTAACAGCCCTGTTGGAAACAGAATGGATGCTTTTTTGTGGATTTTTATACACAGGATTTTCTCTTTTCATTTTGTCATAGAGGTCAGCACTGTGGAGTGAATTCAATGCTGTTGAACCTCTGTATTTGTAAGTATTGTGGTGGCAGCATCATATTATGGGTATGCTTGTCACTGGCAGGGACTGAGGAGTTTGTCAAGATGAAAGAAACATGAAAGGAGCAAAGTTCAGGTAAAAAGTTGGATGAAACCCTTTTGAATAACTAACCTTGGGATAGTTATCTTTTCAGCGGGACAAATACACAAATGTTAAGGCCAAACACACACCAGAATGGCTTTCCAATAGGTGTTGAGTGTTCCTGAATTGTCCAGTCTCGGCGTAAATCAGCGTAAAAATCAGAGACAATGTTTGAATATAGTTGTCCATTAATGACCCACAACCCAATCAATGGATATATGTTGCTCTAAGAGTTGTACAAAGTTGGTAGAATCTATTACAAATAATTGAGTGCAAACTTAATCTATTGTGATGTTAAGAGTTTGTAAACAATGAAATAACTCATTTTCAGAGTTCATCTCTGGGTTTATTGGACACAGCCGAGATAAAAAAAAAAAGTCACTTGATGTTTTCCTAGAAGCAGATCGAGATTCGTACACGGATTTAATATTGTCATACGGGTTTAAAGATGACATAAACACACTGTTGATCAAAATATTCAAAATAAATATGGTTGCCGAGAGCAAATGGTGGTCATCTTTTGACATGCTCACTGAACTCTGTCGGGCCAATATCACGTAAACAAATACAGATGCCTACAATGGACATCCTACTCCACAAACAATACAACATCCAAGTGGGAGCTTCCTACCCCTGGCTCTATTATGATCCTCCTACCCGTCGACACTGCTGGCAAAACAACCCTGATAACATCACGGTTAACACGACACATGGACGTTTCAAAACCCAGCAGGCTTTATAGTGACGGGATATACCCACAAGATCTCCTCCAATAATATCCTCCCTAACCATTCAATTACGTGTCCCTTGTATCTTAATGTTTTGGAAATGCGCTCCGAGCGATAAAGTTGATTCACAGGCAATCTCGGGGGAACTGAAACGGGGGAAGTTATGGGGGAGTTTAAAAAGATCAATTGCCATCCGGCGAGCTCCATCATCATCATACCGTCGGAGGGAAAACGATTTGAATGTGAAGTCACAGAATGGGCAATTCCTTATAGGTCGAACTGGAGCACGGGCTGCTGGACATTTTGGCTCACCTTCTTTGGCCTCTGATTTATCAGACAGGCAAGTGGCCTGGCTGCTCCTTTCGTCTTGTTTTGGACTTCCATGGCTCTTCTCCTGGGAGGGACCGAACCTTCAACATCCAGCCTGTAATTAGTGATTAATAGGCTGGGTCTGGCTTTTCATTTTCTCTCCGACTGTTCCCATAATGGGATGGTGGTCCATGCCCACCACCGGAGTCTAAATCACCTATGGCACAGTAGAGGAACCGTGTTTGTCAAGGAAAATAACTGGGGCTGCAGGAAGTGTAGTAGCCAAAGGGGCAGGCAAGAGATAAATAGCTACCCACTGTCGTTTACCGACTCCCCTGCTCACCTATCCCTTTCGTTTTCTGTTTCTTTCTCTTTCCCTCTCTTGTGCTTTCCCTCCATCATATATTTTATACTTGTGGCACAGCATTTTCAAAGAGGTGTCATCAGTCCTGTTGGATGTATCCCCACCGCTGCTGTTCTTTTATATATATATATATTGTGGAGTACTGTTACATACTTTTGAACGACCCCTAAGTCACTTCACTTGGGTATAGGGTTCCCTAGACTGATAGCAGGGTTAGTTCGACTTAATTACCTGCTCCAATATCAGTGTCTGCAGATATGAACAACCTTGCCAAAACCAGTAATACTTTGAACGAGACTTGAAGCTTCAGAAAGAACTGAATGTAAGGCCAATTGAAATAAAAACCTCTGCTCCAAGGTTATTAATGTGAGCGAAGCCTGTAAAAGTTGAGCAAATGGTCTTGCTGATTACCTTTGGCAGGATAGCCTAGTGGTTAGAGCGTTGGACTAGAAACCGGAAGGTTGCAAGTTCAAATAGCCAAGCTTTATTTTACCTTACAAATCTGTCGTTCTGCCCCTGAACAGGCAGTTAACCCACTGTTCCTAGGCCGTCATTGAAAATAAGAATTTGTCCTTAACTGACTTGCCTAATTTAAATAAAGGTAAAAATAAATGACTGTGGGGCCTTGTTTTCAGAGCAGCTGGGGACTGAACTCGTGGGACTGACCACACATCAGCTTTCAACATGGCTGAAGACCATTCTAATTGGACAAATTTCAAACTACTTTGTGAAAAAGGCATTGAGAAAAATGCTCCAAATCAAAGGCGTATTTGGTATTGGGGTTTATCTTAAGGGGGCGATGATGATTTGGAGTATGTGCCTCTCTTACCCATACCACTCCTTCCGATGCTCCCATATGTATCATTTGCTATTTGGTATTTGTTGAAGTCCATTTTGTTTAAAATAATTTGCTACTTCTTGAAGTCAATTTTGTTTCAAGTGAGCACCTATTCCTTATCATGCAGTTCACAACAGTGAATAATATTGAGCGATAGACAAGTGGGTGTTGTCTGTCTGTGTGTGTGTGTGTGTGTGTGTGTGTGTGTGTGTGTGTGTGTGTGTGTGTGTGTGTGTGTGTGTGTGTGTGTGTGTGTGTGTGTGTGTGTGTGTGTGTGTGTGTGTGTGTGTGTGTGTGTGTGTGTGTGTGTGTGTGCCTCCGTGTGTGTGTGCCTCCGTGTGTGTGTGCCTCCGTGTGTGTGTGTCTCAAAGGCATGTTTGATTAAGGTGTGCCGGTGAGCCATATCAACAGCAGACTGATGAAAAGCGAGATGGAGTGAGTTCAACACACAGCTGAGTGTCCAGGGATGCATTAAGTAATTGCCTTCTAGCTCCACAGGAGGGTTCATAATAGCACCGGTGTGTTCAAAGTACAATGTTGCTCCAATACTTGCATACCTCTCTAGACTGCGTTCCGAATGTGAGCATGTCAACAACTCACCCCTCCTTGACAAGACCCATGACATGTTCAAGAGGGATGAAGCCAGTGTGTTTGTTTTCATGGAAATGCTTCACTTCTGTCGGTTTGTCTGTCTTTCTGTTGGTCTGTTTGTCGAGATTGACAGGAAGGAGGAGGAAGACTAGCATCTATGGCCGAATTCAAGTTTTCATAACAACCGGTAATCTGCATTTTTGGACGATTACATTGCACTCCACGAGGAGACTGTGTGGCAGGCTGACCACTTGTTATGCGAGTGCAGCAAGGAGCCAAGGTAAGTTGCTAGCTAGCATTAAACTTATCTCATAAAAAACAATCAATCTTAACATTATCACTAGCTAACTACACATGGTTGATGATATTACCAGTTTATCTAGCTTGTCCTGCATTTTTATTTTACTTTATTTAACTAGGCAAGTCAGTTAAGAACAAATTCTTATTATCAATGACGGCCTAGGAACAGTAGGCTAACTGCCTTGTTCAGGGGCAGAACGGCAGATTTCTACCTTGTCAGCTCAGGGACGCGATCTTGCAACCTTCCCGTTACTAATCCAATGCTCTAACCAGTAGGCTACCTGCATGATCAATGAATCATAGCCTACTTCGCCAAACAGGTGATGATTTAACAAGCGCATTCAAAAGAAAAAGCACTGTCATTGCACCAATGTGTACCTAACCATAAACATCAATGTCTTTCTTAAAATCAATACACAAGCATATATTTTTAAACCTCCTAGTTAACATGCATTTGTTTTAACTAGGGAAATTGTGTCACTTCTCTTGCGTTCTGTGCAAGCAGAGTCAGGGTATATGCACCAGTTTGGGCCGCCTGGCTCGTTGCGAACTGTGTGAAGAACATTTCTTCCCAACAAAGACCGTAATTAATTTGCCAGAATTTTACATAATTATGACATAACATTCAAGGTTGTGCAATGTAACAGCAATTTTTAGACTTAGGGATGCCACCCATTCGATAAAATACGGAACGGTTCCGAATTTCACTGAAAGAATAAAGGTTTTGTTTTTGAAATTATAGATGCCGGATTTGACCATATTAATTACTTAGTGCTCGTATTTCTGTGTGTTTATTATATTATAATTAAGTCTATGATTTGATATTTGATAGAACAGTCTGACTGAGCGGTGGTAGGCAGCAGCAGGCTAGTAAGCATTCATTCAAACAGCACTTTCCTGCGTTTGCCAGCAGCTCTTTGCTGTGCTTCAAGCATTGCGCTGTTTATGACTTCAAGCCTATCAACTCCTTAGATTAGGCTGCCAATGCTATAGTGCCTATAAGAACATCCAATAGACAAAGGTATATGAAATACAAATGGTATAGAGAGAAATAGTCCTATAATAACTACAACCTAAAACTTCTTAACTGGGAATATTGAAGACTCATGTTAAAATTGAACATGTTTCTTTATTTATTTGAGACTAAATTGATTTTATTTATGTATTATATTAAGTTAAAATAAAAGTGTTCATTCAGTATTCTTGTAATTGTCATTATTACCAAGGCTGTTGAGTCTGCCGATAAGAATTCTGTGATTGACAGAGACAAAAGCCTTGGCCAGGTCGATGAAGACAGCTGCACAGTACTGTCTTTTATCAATGGCGGTTATGATATCGTTTCGGACCTTGAGCGTGGCTGGGGTGCACCCGTGACTAGCCCGGAAACCAGATTGCATAGCGGAGAAGGTATGGTGGGATTCGAAATGGTCTGTGATCTATTTGTTAACTTGGCCGTTCGAGGACTTAAGAAAGGCAGGGCAGGATAGATATACAGTACATGGGGTACCAGTACAAAGCTGAGTACAAAGCAGTGTTACGAGGAAATTGAGGTAGATACTATATGTACATATAGGTAGGGGTAACGTGACTAGGCAGGATAGATAATAGACAGTAGCAGCAGTGTGTGTGTGTGTGTGTGTGTGTGTGTGTGTGTGTGTGTGTGTGTGTGTGTGTGTGTGTGTGTGTGTGTGTGTGTGTGTGTGTGTGTGTGTGTGTGTGTGTGTGTGTGTGTGTGTGTGTGTGTGTGTGTGTGTGTAGAGTCCAGTGTGTGTGCATAGAGTCTAAAAAAGTTTGTGCAAGAAGGGTCAATGCAGATAGTCCGGGTAGCTATTTGGTGAACTATTTAGGATGTGTGCCTGTTTTGCATACAGCTTTGTGGAATATTCATAGCACAGCGAAGTGTTTTTGTCACTGTTAAAGATAAGACACTAACGTCTATGCATAATTCATTGACTCTGTCCCATATTTAAAAAATAAATAAAAAGTAAGGTAAATATCTTTCCAGGAGTAATGGATTTGAATTAGATCAAGTTTCTGATATAAATGAAGCCTGCCACACTACAGATAGTTTCATGTAGTGTCATCCTTGAATACATCAGGTATAGGACAGATAAGGCTAAAGACGTCATCCACATACTGCACATTCAATGTCACCTTAACGTTATGGCGTGGGGATGTTAAAGTAGCAAGGCAGCAGGCATCACTGTTTCGCTATGTCTTGATTTCAGTATCAAGCACTTCTGAATAGATGAGGAGAGGGAAACAGCTGGTGGTGTACATGCTTTATTTTCCTTCTGGCTGACTGTCAGTCAGTGGCTGAAGTATCGATCCAGAGGGTGATGGTGGGCGACAGGCGAAACATGTCACTTCTGTTTTGCTGAGTGGGAGGCCCTTGGGGCATTGCACAGTCTAAGGCTGTGTCCAAAATGGCGCCCGACTTCCTATATAGTGCATAACTAGGGATTAGGGTGCCATTTGGGAAAGGTGATGCGGGTGGGCCATGTTCTAGAAGTCGAGGGTAATACCAGTTAATGTCATATCATCTAATAAACCACATTGACATCAGCGATTTGAAGTCATTCATGCTGGTAGTTAAGTAAACAGTTCAAGAATGATCCATTTGGAACGTAATAAAGATCTGAGCGTCCTATTCTCTTGTTTTATTTGACCTACTCTTATGGGCTTCATAATCCCTGGATCTCCATGTGGATTTGTAGAGATAGAAAAAAAAGGGTTACTGAAACTCTGGTTCTTTACTATCGATCATAATTAGATTATCAAAGGCGACAGCCTTGTCTCCTTCAGGGCAGCGGCAGACAAAGACGGGTGGCTTTCTGGGCCTGCATGCCTGCATTTCTATTTATTTAAGTAACTTAACAACACAAAATATCTAGTTAACAGAAGAAAGGAAGACAAAATAAGGACAAAAGAAGGACAGAAGAAAAAGGAAAAGAAAGAGGACAACAAAGTGAAACAGTCAGCACTTCTATTGCAACTTCGTATTTCGTCGTCCTAACGTAGTCTACACTGCTATCTGCCCAGCAGCTAGCCAGCTAGCAAACGTCCACCGTCTACCGAATAACAGCACTGTAGAAACTATTACACTCAACTGAACAACTTGATTAGTGTAGTGTTAGCTAGCTACATAGTTGTCTTTGCTGTCTCCGTATCCAAGATAATTGTGTAGTTTAGAGAGTGTAGTCTTAGAGTGATTATCTTAATTTACCGAGGTTAGCTAGCCAGCTATTTGTCGTCCTTAACGTAGGAGACACTGCTAGCTAGCCAACAGCTAGCCAACGTCTACTGAATAGAACTTCCGCACTCAACAACCCGGTCGCATTCCGCTTCGCTCCACAGGTAGTATCACATTTTCATTTACTTTCATTACAGCACAACGGTTTGATTTGTTTGATCGTAGCTAGCTACATAGCTAGCTACATAGCCGTCTGTGTATCAAAGATAATTGTGTAGTCTAGAGCGATTTTCTAGGTTAGCTAGCCAGCTATTGTCGTTCTTTTAACGCAACGTAACGTAATCAACACTGCTAGCTAGCCAGCTAGCCCCCGAATAGCAGCACTGTAGAAACTATTACACTCAACGGAACGACTTGATTAGTGTAGTGTCAACAACGCAGCCACTGCCAGCTAGCCTACAAAGTCAACAACGCAGCCACTGCCAGCTAGCCTACTTCAGCAGTACTGTATCATTTTAATCATTTTAGTCAATAAGATTCTTGCTACGTAAGCTTAACTTTCTGAACATTCGAGACGTGTAGTCCACTTGTCATTCCAATCTCCTTGCATTAGCGTAGCCTCTTCTGTAGCCTGTCAACTATGTGTCTGTCTATCCCTGTTCTCTCCTATCTGCACAGACCATACAAACGCTCCACACTGCGTGGCCGCGACCACCCTAATCTGGTGGTCCCAGCGCGCACGACCCACGTGGAGTTCCAGGTAGCCTCTGGAACTGCCGATCTGCGGCCAACAAGGCAGAGTTCATCTCAGCCTATGCCTCCCTCCAGTCCCTCGACTTCTTGGCACTGACGGAAACATGGATCACCACAGATAACACTGCTACTCCTACTGCTCTCTCTTCGTCCGCTCACGTGTTCTCGCACACCCCGAGAGCTTCTGGTCAGCGGGGTGGTGGCACCGGGATCCTCATCTCTCCCAAGTGGTCATTCTCTCTTTCTCCCCTTACCCATCTGTCTATCGCCTCCTTTGAATTTCATGCTGTCACAGTTACCAGCCCTTTCAAGCTTAACATCCTTATCATTTATCGCCCTCCAGGTCCCCTCGGAGAGTTCATCAATGAGCTTGATGCCTTGATAAGCTCCTTTCCTGAGGACGGCTCACCTCTCACAGTTCTGGGCGACTTTAACCTTCCCACGTCTACCTTTGACTCATTCCTCTCTGCCTCCTTCTTTCCACTCCTCTCCTCTTTTGACCTCACCCTCTCACCTTCCCCCTACTCACAAGGCAGGCAATACGCTCGACCTCATCTTTACTAGATGCTGTTCTTCCACTAACCTCATTGCAACTCCGCTCCAAGTCTCCGACCACTACCTTGTATCCTTTTCCCTCTCGCTCTCATCCAACACTTCCTACACTGCCCCTACTCGGATGGTATCGCGCCGTCCCAACCTTCGCTCTCTCTCCCCCGCTACTCTCTCCTCTTCCATCCTATCATCTCTTCCCTCTGCTCAAACCTTCTCCAACCTATCTCCTGATTCTGCCTCCTCAACCCTCCTCTCCTCCCTTTCTGCATCCTTTGACTCTCTATGTCCCCTATCCTCCAAGCCGGCTCGGTCCTCCCCTCCCGCTCCGTGGCTCGACGACTCATTGCGAGCTCACAGAACAGGGCTCCGGGCAGCCGAGCGGAAATGGAGGAAAACTCGCCTCCCTGCGGACCTGGCATCCCTTCACTCCCTCCTCTCCACATTTTCCTCCTCTGCCTCTGCTGCTAAAGCCACTTTCTACCACTCTAAATTCTAAGCATCTGCCTCTAACCCTAGGAAGCTCTTTGCCACCTTCTCCTCCCTCCTGAATCCTCCTCCCCCCTCCTCCCTCTCTGCAGATGACTTCGTCAACCATTTTGAAAAGAAGGTTGACGACATCCGATCCTCGTTTGCTAAGTCAAACGACACCGCTGGTTCTGCTCACACTGCCCTACCCTGTGCTCTGACCTCTTTCTCCCCTCTCTCTCCAGATGAAATCTCGCGTCTTGTGACGGCCGGCCGCCCAACAACCTGCCCTCTTGACCCTATCCCCTCCTCTCTTCTCCAGACCATTTCCGGAGACCTTCTCCCTTACCTCACCTCGCTCATCAACTCATCCCTGACCGCTGGCTACGTCCCTTCCGTCTTCAAGAGAACGAG
Organism: Oncorhynchus keta; assembly: GCF_023373465.1. NCBI lineage: Eukaryota > Metazoa > Chordata > Actinopteri > Salmoniformes > Salmonidae > Oncorhynchus > Oncorhynchus keta. The sequence continues at coordinate 40,818,709 of NC_068450.1, forward strand.
AGTTGCACCCCTATCTGAAAAAACCTACACTCGATCCCTCCGATGTCAACAACTACAGACCAGTATCCCTTCTTTCTTTTCTCTCCAAAACTCTTGAACGTGCCGTCCTTGGCCAGCTCTCCCGCTATCTCTCTCAGAATGGCCTTCTTGATCCAAATCAGTCAGGTTTCAAGACTAGTCATTCAACTGAGACTGCTCTTCTCTGTATCACGGAAGCGCTCCGCACTGCTCAAGCTAACTCTCTCTCCTCTGCTCTCATCCTTCTAGACCTATCGGCTGCCTTCGATACTGTGAACCATCAGATCCTCCTCTCCACCCTCTCCGAGTTGGGCATCTCCGGCGCGGCCCACGCTTGGATTGCGTCCTACCTGACAGGTTGCTCCTACCAGGTGGCGTGGCGAGAATCTGTCTCCTCACCACACGCTCTCACCACTGGTGTCCCACAGGACTCTGTTCTAGGCCCTCTCCTATTCTCGCTATACACCAAGTCACTTGGCTCTGACATAACCTCACATGGTCTCTCCTATCATTGCTATGCAGACGACACACAATTAATCTTCTCCTTTCCCCCTTCTGATGACCAGGTGGCGAATGGCATCTCTGCATGTCTGGCAGACATATCAGTGTGGATGACGGATCACCACCTCAAGCTGAACCTCGGCAAGACGGAGCTGCTCTTCCTCCCGGGGAAGGACTGCCCGTTCCATGATCTCACCATCACGGTTGACAACTCCATTGTGTCCTCCTCCCAGAGCGCTAAGAACCTTGGCGTGATCCTGGACAACACCCTGTCGTTCTCAACTAACATCAAGGCGGTGGCCCGTTCCTGTAGGTTCATGCTCTACAACATCCGCAGAGTACGACCCTGCCTCACACAGGAAGTGGCGCAGGTCCTAATCCAGGCACTTGTCATCTCCCGTCTGGATTACTGCAACTCGCTGTTGGCTGGGCTCCCTGCCTGTGCCATTAAACCCCTTACAACTTATCCAGAACGCCGCAGCCCGTCTGGTGTTCAACCTTCCCAAGTTCTCTCACGTCACCCCGCTCCTCCGCTCTCTCCACTGGCTTACAGTTGAAGCTCGCATCCGCTACAAGACCATGGTGCTTGCCTACGGAGCTGTGAGGGGAACGGCACCTCAGTACCTCCAGGCTCTGATCAGGCCCTACACCCAAACAAGGGCACTGCGTTCATCCACCTCTGGCCTGCTCGCCTCCCTACCACTGAGGAAGTACAGTTCCCGCTCAGCCCAGTCAAAACTGTTCGCTGCTCTGGCCCCCAATGGTGGAACAAACTCCTCACGACGCCAGGACAGCGGAGTCAATCACCACCTTCCGGAGACACCTGAAACCCCACCTCTTTAAGGAATACCTAGGATAGGATAAAGTAATCCTTCTCACCCCCCCCCTCCCCTTAAAAGATTTAGATGCACTATTGTAAAGTGGCTGTTCCACTGGATGTCATAAGGTGAATGCACCAATTTGTAAGTCGCTCTGGATAAGAGCGTCTGCTAAATGACTTAAATGTAAATGTAAATGTAAGTAACCCTTTTACTGTAGTAAATTGACTGAGAATACATTCTCATTTACAGAAACGACATGGGGAATAGTTACAGGGTGGGGGGGGGGTGAATGAGCCTCTTGGAAGCTGGGTATAATTAGGTGGCCATGAGGGCCAGATTGGGAGTTAAGCCAGGACACCCGGGTAAGTTACATGATCAAAACAACTGGGAACTCAGAAATATCATGACATCAGTGATCTTCAGGTCAGAGCTCTAGAAAGAGGCCCGAGTTGGAATTCAGAATTGAATGACCGTTCAAACCGATTTATCTCAGTCAGTTCCTACTGGCCCTCCAACACCACTTTCAGAAGCATCTAGTCTCCCATCCAGGGATCGACCAGGGCCAACAATGTTTAGCTTCAGAGGCAAGCCAGCAGTGGGATGTAGATTGGTATGCTGCTAGCAAAAATTAAGACGACTCTTGGGTTATTTATCACTCGCTGCGCAATGACAATTAATGGATCCTCATGCTTTCTCACGATAAGCTTATGCAGAGCATTCTGCTCACTGGCTTCAGTGAGTCCTGTTAAATTTGATCCACAATACATCTCATTTTCCAAGATTGTGTTTTTTCCCGAATGTGTTAATGTATTTAGAACATTTGAAAAGTTTTGAGAAAAAAAAGCTTTTCTTTATTTTTTTTCAGGAAATATCCTCAATACCACTTGAGGTACTGAGATAATAGCCAAATGGGGCATAACAAAACCCACAGGAGGATTTCACCTCCTTTCTAACTTAAATCGATGACAAATTGGAACCAAATCTAACAGGATAAAGTATTGTAGAAGAGTTTCACAATACTCCTTAGGTTCCAAGAATGTCATGTCTTCCAGAAGTTTGGTCTTTTATCAAATAAGCCTTGGTTTTTATTCGTGAATCTTCTCGTCTTGTATAACCATTAATGTATGTCAGTCAGGAAAGCAGAAATTTGCATCCTGTAGCTCTAACTCCAAAACGTTCTGGGACACTGTAAAGTCTATGGAGAACAAGAGAACCTCCTCCCAGCTGCCCACTGCACTAAGGCTAGGTAACACGGTCACCACCGATAAATCCATAAAACTTCAAGAAGCATTTCTCAAAGGCTGGCCATGCTTTCCTCCTGGCCAACCCAACCCCGGCCAACAGCTCTGCCCCCCCGCAGCTCCTCGCCCATCCTCCCCAGCTTCTCCTTTACCCAAATCCAGATAGCAGATGTTCTGAAAGAGCTGCAAAACCTGGACCCGTTACAAATCAGCTGGGCTTGACAATCTGGACACTCTAGTTCTGAAACTATCCGCCGCCATAGTCACAACCCCTGTTTACCAGCCTGTTCAACCTCTCTTTCATATCGTCTGAGATCCCCAAGGACTGGAAAACTGCTGCGGTCATCCCCCTCTTCAAAGAGGGAGACACCCTGTACCCAAACTGTTACAGACCTATATCCATCCTGCCCTGCCTATCTAAGGTCTTCGAAAGCCAAGTCAACAAACAGATCATTGACCATCTCGAATCCCACCGTACCTTCTCCGCTGTGCAATCTGGTTTCCGAGCTGGTCACGGGTGCACCTCAGCCATGCTCAAGGTACTAAACGATATCATAACCGCCATCGATAAAAGACAGTACTGTGCAGCCGTCTTCATTGACCTGGCCAAGGCTTTCGACTCTGTCAATCACCATATTCTTATCGGCAGACTCAGTAGCCTCGGTTTTTCTAATGACTGCCTTGCCTGGTTCACCAACTACTTCTCAGACAGAGTGCAGTGTGTCAAATCGGAGGGCCTGTTGTCTGGACCTCTGGCAGTCTCTATGGGGGTGCCAGAGGGTTCAATTCTCGGACCGACTATTTTCTCTGTATATATCAATGAAGTCGCTCTTGCTGCTGGAGATTCTCTGATCCACCTCTACGCAGACGACAACATTCTGTATACTTCTGGACCTTCTTTGGACACTGTGTTAACAAACCTTCAGGCGAGCTTCAATGCCATACAGCACTCCTTCCTTGACCTCCAACTGCTCTTAAATGCAAGTAAAATTAAATGCGTGCTCTTCAACCGATCGCTGCCTGCACACCCCGCCAGACTAACATCAATACTCTGGACGGTTCTGACATAGAATATGTGGATAACTACAAATACCTACAGTGCCTTGCGAAAGTAGTCACCCCCCTTGGTATTTTTACTATTTTGTTATGTTACAACCTGGAATTAAAATGGATTTTGGGGCAGTGTAAACTTCTGACCCACTGGGAATGTGATGAAAGCAATAAAATGTTAAAATAAATAATTTTATCCACTATTATTCTGACATTTCACATTCTTAAAATAAAGTGGTGATCCTAACTGACCTAAGACAGGGAATATTTACTTGGATTAAATGTCAGGAATTGTGAAAAATTGAGTTTGGCTACGGTGTATGTAACCTTCCGACTTCAACTGTATACTGAGATCATGTGACAGATTATGTGACACATAGATTGCACACAGGTGGACTTTATTTAACTAATTGTGTGACTTCTGAAGTGAATTGGTCGGACCAGATCTTAATTAGGGGCTTCATAGCAAAGGGGTGAAAACATATGCACACCACTTTTCCATTTTCATTTTTGATAATTTTTTTAAACAAGTATTTCTTTTTCATTGTACAACTTTATGTATGTCCATTAAATGAAATCCAAATAATAATCAATTTAAATACCAGGTTGTAATGCAACAAAATAGGAAAAACAACCAAGGGCGGGGGGGGGTGAATACTTTTGCCAGGCACTGTAGGTGTCTTGTTAGACTGTAAACTCTCCTTCCAGACTCACATTAAGCATCTCCAATCCAAAATTAAATCTAGAATTGGCTACCTATTTCGCAACAAAGCCTCCTTCACTTATGCTGCTTAACCCTTGTAAAACTGACTATCCTACCGATCCTTGACTTCGGCAATGTCATTTACAAAATAGTCTCCAACACACAACTCAGCAAATTGGATGTAGTCTATCACAGTGCCATCCGCTTACCCACCACAGCGACCTGTATGCTCTAGTCGGCTGGCCCTCGCTACATATTCGTCGCCAGACCCACTGGCTCCAAGTCATCTACAAGTCCATGCTCGGTAAAGATCCTTATCTCAGTTCACTGGTCAAGATGGCAACACCCACCCGTAGCACACGCTCCAGCAGGTGTATCTCATCCCTAAAGCCAACAGCTCATTTGGTCGCCTTTCCTTCCAGTTCTCTGCTGCCTGTGACTGGAACGAATTGCAAAAATCGCTGAAGTTGGAGACTTTTTTCCCCCTCACCAACTTCAAACATCTGCTATCTGAGCTAACCGATCGCTGCAGCTATACATAGTCCATCTGTAAATAGCCCACCCAATCTACCTACCTCATCCACATACTGTTTTTATTCATTTACTTTTCTGCTCTTTTGCACACCAATATCTCTACTTGCACATCATCATCTGCTCATCTATCACTCCAGTGATAATCTGCTAAATTGTAATTATTCGCTCCTATGGCCTATTTACCCCCTACCTCCTCATGCCTTTTGCACACAATGTATATAGACTCTTTTTTTCTACTGTGTTATTGACTTGTTTATTGTTACTCCATGTTTAACTCTGTGTTGTTGTCTGTTCACACTGCTATGCTTTATCTTGGCCAGGTCGCAGTTGTAAATGAGAACTTGTTCTCAACTAGCCTACCTGGTTAAATAAAGGTGAAATAAATAAAATAAAAACTAAAAATATACCACACTTTCTTGTGCCTTATTGTTTAAATATACTGAATCAACATATTTACTATTCGAGGGAATTTAAGGTATTAGATTTTAAATGTGTGCATAGGACTGAAATAACATTTAGATTTGTTGTTAAGACAAATGCTACACTATCTCAAGAGATGTTAGACAGCGCCATCATTGTGGTTCACCAAACCATCATTGTGGTTCACCAACTATTTGTATTTCATTTTTTACCATTTTTACATTCACTCACATATAACGTCTTGTGCCGGGGACAATAAAAGGACACTAAAATGTGCAGTTTTGTCACACAATACAATGCCACAGATGTCTAATGTTTTGGTACTACGACTGCAGGAAAAGTTGTTTTAGAAAATTTGGCAGTGCATCCAACCGGCCTCACAACTGCAGACCACGCGTAACCACACCAGCCCAGGACCTTCACATCTGGCTTCTTCACCTGCGGGGTCATCTGAGACCAACCACCTGGACAGCTGATGAAACTGAGGAGTAATTTCTGTCTGTAATAAAGCCCTTTTGTGGGGGAAAATGTATTCTGATTGGCTGGGCCTGGCTCCCCAGTGGTTGGGGTGCCAGGCTCAGGCCCACTCATGGCTGCGCCCCTGCCCAATCATGTGAAAACCATAGATTAGGGCCTAATGAATTTCAATTTACTGATTTCCTTATATGATCTGTAACTCAGTAAAATCATTGACATTGTTGCATTAACATTTTTGTTCAGTATAGTTTACATTATAAAACGTGGGAATAAACTACAATGTTTATTTTACAACTGCTCCCGAAGAGAGATGAATGTTCGATCGTGAGGTGATATAGAGAGCAGCTGTTGCTTCGTGAGGGATCTCTACCTGAAAATACATGATCTAAGTGATTGATAGTTTATATTCATAAAAGTATGCTTTATTTACTTTGAACTACAAAATATTTATTTTGTCAAACAGCATAGGAGGCGGCTCTATGGAGATGATGACTTGAAATGAAATAATAAAGTCATCAAATAAAACAAGTGAAATATACAAAACAACTGATATATTTTATTAAGGTAAAGTCATGTGAACAAATGTTGGCTAGTAAGTGATAAGCAGTAATGGGCAGTCACTACTATCATGACTTTCATTAATTGTTTCATATTTTGTAATAATCTAACCGAAACCAACCTCAAAATCACTCAGCACTATATGCCATGAGTATTTACTGAGTAAAATAATCTTAAGCACCAGCAGGCACAGAGGGGGAGAAAGAAAGACAAAACAATTGAAAAGAAGAGGAAAAGAGACAGGTAAAGATGAATGCTTAGCCAACGAGGAAATACATTTCCTTTTCTTTTTCAGTTTCAGCCTGAAGAAGCTTGGGGGGAAAGCTAAAAAAGTGAGTAGTTGGAGCTAGTGCATCAGAGCTCTTCAAGGATGTTGAGCTCTCCAAAGATTTTACCCGTATCCTTTCTTGATTTGATTTGCCTGAAGGACTACTCCCCCGCTTAAGCCTGACTAGGAGAGGAACAAGACAAGAAATATACTATGCCAGTTTGCCTTTTACTCTTGTAACTTTTCTTGTCTCACCTAGACATGCTTTACATACAAAGTGCTGATGAGTGACCAATTTTACTGGGAAATTCATTATGCATTATTTTTCTAGCCATGATGTGTCAACCCCAGTGAAATGTCAGGGGATATTGAGCCAGTTGTAAATGTCAGACTGGGATGATTTGAGAAAGGGAATTAGGCAAGAAAAGGTAGCACAATATGTGTTAGTGTTTCTTAGTTCGGTGAAGATTAATTTACATCATTATGTTGTACTAGAGATTGAGGGTTTGGTTTTAGCTCTTTCACTATTTGCTCTGTGTCTAGTTTTATACAGCGACATTGACTGACTATATAAACTACTGCATTTTACCCATCTCTCACTACCGGGTTGCCATGTTAGGCTCAATTTTTCAAGAATATAGATATAGTTGTTCAGTGTATATCTGGCAACCACACAAGTAGTTCAGCGAAATAGCAAAGTAAAGGACTATACTGAACAAAAATATAAATGCAACATGCAACAATTAAAACAATCTTAATGAGTTAGAGTTCATATAAGGATATCAGTTAATTTAAATAAATTTGCTAGCCCCTAATCTATGGATTTCACATGACTGGTCAGGGGCGCAGCCATGGGCCCACCCACTTGGGAGACAGGCTCAGCTCTGGGGAACATTCCTGTAGTCAGCATGCCAATTGCACGCTCCCTCAAATCCTGAGACTTCTGTGGCATTGTGTGGTGTGACAAACCTGCACATTTTAAAACAAACTTTTATTGTTCACAGCACAAAATACACCTGTGTAATGTGCTGTTTAATGAGCTTCTTGATATACCACACCTGTCAGGTGGATGGATTATTTTAGCAAAGGAAAAATTCTAACTAATAGAGATGTAAACAAATTTGTACAGTCAGGGAGAGGTTGTAAATGACACTTGCCAGTTGGTCCGCGCATGCTTTGAGTACAGGTCCTGGTAACCCATCTAGCCCTGTGACTTTGTGAATGTTGACCTGTTTAAAGGTCTTGCTCACATTGGCTACAGAGAGCATATTCACACAGTCGTCCAGAACAGCTGGTGCTCTCATGCATAGTTCAGGGTTGCTTGGCTCGAAGCGAGCATAAGAGGCATTTAGCTTGTCTGGTAGGCTCGCGTCACCATTGTAGTCAGTAATAGTTTTTCATCCTTGCCACATATGACGAGCGTCAGAGCTGGTGTAGTAGGATTCAATCGTAGTCCTGTATTGACGCTTTGCCTGTTTGATGGCTGTTCTGAGGGCATAGCGGGATTTCTTATTAGCTTCCGGATTAGTGTCCCGCTCCTTGAAAGCGGCAGCTCTATCCTTTAGCTCGGTGCAGATGTTGCCAGGAATCCATGGCTTCTGGTTGGATATGTACGTACCGTCACTGTGGGGACAACATCATCGATGCACTTATTGATGAAGCCGGTGACTGAGGTGGTATACTCCTCAATGCCATTGGATGAATCCCGGAACATATTCCAGTCTGAGCAAGCAAAACAGTCCTGTAGCGTAGCATCCGCGTCATCTGACCACTTCCGTAATTGAGCGAGTCACTGGTATTTCCTACTTTAGTTTTTGCTTGTAAGCAGGAATCAGGAGGATATAATTATAGTCAGAATTGCCAAATGGAGGGCGAGGGAGAGTTCTGTATGCATCTCTGTGATGTGGAGTAAAGTTTTTTTTATCTTCTGATCTTGTGACATGCTGGTAGAAATTAGATAAACGGATTTAAGTTTGCCTGCATTAAAGTCCCCAGCCACTCAGAGCGCTGCTTCTGGATGCTTATGGCCTTATACAGCTTGTTGAGTGTGGTCTTAGTGCCAGCATCGGTTTGTGGTGATAAATAAACGGCTACGAATAATATAGATGAAAACTCTATATTATTTGTGTCGTCATTTAGGCAAGTCTCCGTGAAACATAAGATATTACAGTTTTTAATGTCCCTTTAGCAGGATAGTCTTAATTGTAGATCTTCCTGTTTGTTTTCCAATGATTGCACATTGGCCAATAATACTACGGTGGTTTACCTGCTCGTTTACCTGCTCGCAAATTCTTACAAGTCACCCAGTCCTCCTCCCCCTTTTTCTCCGCCTTTTTTTCATGAGGATGACGGGATTTGGGCTTTGTCTTGTCAAACAATATATCCTTTACGTTGGACTCATTAAAGAAAAATCTTTGTCCAGTTCGAGTTGAGTAATCGCTGTTCTGATGTTCAGAATCTCTTTTCGGTCACAAGAGACAGTAGCAGCAACAAAATGAGTTCAAACAATGCGAAAAAAAAACCAAATAAAATTAGCACATTTGGTTAGGAGCCCGTAAATGGCAGCCATCTCATCTGGCGCCATTAAGTAGTCTATGATGAGATTTAAATCTCCCAGATGGAGAGTTCCACCGATGAGGACAAGTGTCTTGCCATTCAACGAGATATCATCAATGTCAACTCTAATTGAAACTAAATTACACTCCATTTACTTTTATAGTTCCCACAAGGACAATAAGTTGATCCAGGTTTCAGAACCTTGTGCGAATAAATAACAAGGACCATAGAAAAGCCTTACATGTTCTGTTTAGAGCTACCGGCATAATGATGGTCACTTGCTTGAGTTATTATTAACATCCTATTGGCATGGGGGGATGGTGGGTAAACATAGACAGAGAGAGCCGGGGGCTACTGCTGTATCTCAATTGGGAATTGTATTGCCCGAGATAAAAAAATTAAGAAAGAATTGCCTACCTGCAACCAACCCATGGTAACTATTGTATAGGAATGTATAGAATAGTGTAGAGTAAACATGGCTAACAGTTTTATCCACTTTGCTGTTGCATAAAGGCATAGATTTGTTATAAGGCTTTTAGCAATATGTGCTTGAAAGCATGTCATGTCTGTTGGCCAAGTCAACACAACCTGTGGAATGTATGGTTCTTTGAATTTCCTTGCCAAAGAAAATTCAAGCAGGAAAAAGTAGATGGTAATGTGTAGAAAATAAAAAGAGTGGACAATCCACTCTGGACTGGTCCTGTCACTCACCGAAAGCTGTGTAGAACTCGTCCTTTGTCAGGTGCTCGTCGTCATTGATGTCGTTGTATTTGAGAAGGTCAAACAGGGTGCACTCAGAGACATCCTTGGACAGACCTTCCTGCTTGATGACCTGCAACAGAAAAATGCATTTAGACCTTGCCTTTTAAGTGGGCCCGTATATAACTTACAGTTAAAGCTAAGTCTAGGCCTGGATTTTTCTGGGTCTGTGATTTTCATTTTTCTTGTACTTTTTCCCCTCGCTGTCTCCTTTTTTGGGGGGGTTGCCGAAACTGGGAACCACTCGAGGATCTGGGATTTCTAATGTTACAGCATAGAGAATGCAATGCAACACAATCAGTTCTCTGTCTAAATATAACACGCCAAAGAAGACATTGATTCCTCAGTAATAAGATGATTGAAATAGAGAAATATCACAACCTCCCCAGTGTTGTTTTCCAATGTCAGTAAGACCTGAATGCATTTCTTTGTGTGACACTGTAGGTGAATGTGCATTCAATTACACTGGAGAAGACCCACTGAGTTGTAAATTGTGTGTACAATTCATGGTTTAGTGGAGAACAGGTTCCATCCTAAAAACCAGCCCAGATTTGATCATCTCTGCAGACATAACAATGACGACAAACTTGACCTCAACTCAATTTCACATTAAAAGCTTAACTCTCAAACCCAATTTCATTCTTTGTCCAATCCCTGCAACAACAAAACATGCATTCAGGTGAGAAGTTGTGGGTTGGGGGAATTGCTATTAATATTCATTTTGGGGTGGGTAAACATAGTTGTACCTGATCCCAACCTTTTCTTACTAAATCCACTTGCAGTGGAAGTTCAAATCCCCCATTGGATGCAAAATACATCTTTGAAATGTGGACTCACATTTATTGTGTTGTGAAGAAAAATGCAGTCATCACCTTGAATATGAAGATTAGGTGCTCAATTCAGTTCAACCCGAAATTGCAGTATTTAGGCAGTAGCTATATTCTCAATTGTCAAAGAAACTCACAGATTGGTCTTGGGTACTGTATAAAAACCTACAATTACTACCAGCAGATACAGTGGGGCAAAAAAGTATTTAGTCAGCCACCAATTGTGCAAGTTCTCCCACTTAAAAATATGAGAGAGGTCTGTAATTTTCATCATAGGTACACTTCAACTATGACAGACAAAATTAGAAAAAAAAATCCAGAAAATCAAATTGTAGGATTTGTAATGAATTTATTTGCAAATTATGGTGGGAAATAAGTATTTGGTCACCTACAAACAAGCAAGATTTCTGGCTCTCACAGACCTGTAACTTCTTCTTTAAGAGGCCCCTCTGTCCTCCACTCGTTACCTGTATTAATGGCACCTGTTTGAACTTGTTATCAGTATAAAAGACACCTGTCCACAACCTCAAACAGTCACACTCCAAACTCCACTATGGCCAAGACCAAAGAGCTGTCAAAGGACACCAGAAACAAAATTGTAGACCTGCACCAGGCTGGGAAGACTGAATCTGCAATAGGTAAGCAGCTTGGTTTGAAGAAACTGTGGGAGCAATTATTAGGAAATGGAAGACATACAAGACCACTGATAATCTCCCTCGATCTGGGGCTCCATGCAAGATCTCACCCCGTGGGGTCAAAATGATCACAAGAACGGTGACCAAAAATCCCAGAACCACACGGGGGGACCTAGTGAATGACCTGCAGAGAGCTGGGACCAAAGGAACAAAGCCTACCATCAGTAACACACTACGCCGCCAGGGACTCAAATCCTGCAGTGCCAGACGTGTCCACCTGCTTAAGCCAGTACATGTCCAGGCCCGTCTGACGTTTGCTAGAGAGCATTTGGACGACCCAGGAGAAGATTGGGAGAATGTCATATGGTCAGATGAAAACAAAATATAACTTTTTGGTAAAAACTCAACTCGTCGTGTTTGGAGGACAAAGAATGCTGAGTTGCATCCAAAGAACACCATACCCAATGTGAAGCATGGGGGTGGAAACATCATGCTTTGGGGCTGTTTTACTGCAAAGGGACCAGGATAACTGATCCGTGTAAAGGAAAGAATTAATGGGGCCATGTATCGTGAGATTTTGAGTGAAAACCTCCTTCCATCAGCAAGGGCATTGAAGATGAAACGTGGCTCTTTCAGCATGACAATGATCCCAAACACACCGCCCGGGCAACGAAGGAGTGGCTTCGTAAGAAGGTCCTGGAGTGGTCAAGTCAGTCTCCTGATCTCAACCCCATAGAAAATCTTTGGAGGGAGTTGAAAGTCCGTGTTGCCCAGCAACAGCCCCAAAACATCACTGCTCTCGAGGAGCAATGGGCCAAAATACCAGCAACAGTGTGTGAAAATGTTGTGAAGACTAACAGAAAATGTTTGACATCTGTCATTGCCAACAAAGGGTATATAACAAAGTATTGAGATACAGTTTTGTTATTGACCAAATACTTATTTTCCACCATAATTTGCAAATAAATTCATTAAAAATCCTACAATGTGATTTTCTGGATTTTTTTTCTCATTTTGTCTGTCATAGTTGAAGTGTACCTATGATGAAAATTACAGGCCTCTCTCGTCTTTTTAAGTGGGAGAACTTTCACAATTGGTGGCTGACTAAATACTTTTTTGCCCCATTGTATGCTTTCACTTTTCACAATTAGAAGTGTGTGGGCATGGGATGAACATTGTAAATAAATTATTTCTGCCCGATGTAGGATTTAAACTCCATTGAACTGTAAACCAACTGCCATAACAGACTAAGCCACCAATGAATCATAGCGTTTGGAAGAAGAAAAAAATACTACAATTTGACATGACCACCATTGTCATTTATTTGTTGTTGTGATGGATGTAGCTACTGATATAAATGTGAATCTACATAGCCTACCTACATGTTTATTTTCTCCGTATTCGTAAAAGCACATACATTAGTATGAAACGGCAAGCAAAAACACAATTTTGTGGAACGTCAGTAGTCTAGTCAAGGAAGCATCATGCAAAATATAATGGCACGTTCCACTTACCAAGACCATTGCCAAATAAGGTGCGCCGTCACCTAATTTTATAGTTAGCTTTGAGGTGGTACCACCCAGCACATCTGGAAGAGAGTGTATTTCATACTGAACCCCTCCCTTGAGATGACGTGAAATTATTATATTTTAGTCATTATATCTGTTTGGGCTTCTTGCGGTCCATTTGCATTCTACAAATGATTTCTAATTCTAATTACAAATTATTTGTAATTATGTTCAAGGCCCCCTGACCATCCGTTCAAGAAAAGATCGGCCTGCGGATAAATCTAGATGATCCCTGACGTAGAGGCACCTTCTCAAGATGTCACGCCTGCTCCTGCTCCCGCTCCCTGGCGCTCGAGGGCGCCAGGCTACCCGTCTTTACACGCACCTGTCACCATCATTACACGCAGCAGCGCTCATTGGACTCACCTGGTCTCCTTCACGTGGTTGATTGCCCCTGTATATCTGTCTGTTCCTCTGTGGTGTTCCCTGTGTCTGCATTAATTGTTGTTACGTGTTCCTGTTCCATGTCTGTCAGTTATTAAACCTTCCCTTCCTGTACCTGCTTCTTATCTCCTGCGTCGATCCTTTCCCAAGAGGCCTCTACAACATGATTTCAATGGTACAGTCGAACCGCTAGGGTCAATAAGAGCTAGATTTACTACTAAAAGACCAAAATATATCACTTTTGCAACAAACTATCACAATGAAGACCAGCATTGACGTGTTTCACTATAACTAAGCCTAAAACATCTGTTTTTCGATGAAAAAAAAGTTTTTTTTACATTAAAGTTACTCTTTAAGTCTTACCTTGTCCTAGATAGTCTATAGATCTCTTATTTATGGAAGTAAATAGTATTATCCCGAGGAAACCCCTTTTCATGCTGCAAAGACTCTCTTGTTATGTTTTATATATGGTTTGAAATATGACAAGTTGGATCTACAGTATCTCACCGTCAGGCTGACTTTCACTCATCCATCATTCTAGATCAGCTGTCATGAAGCTTTGCAAAATATGACAGTGTTGGGAAGTAGTGAACGACAGCAGTAGCTTGGTGGAAGTTGAACACAATTCAAATCTCAGTAGTGTTTTCTGTAGTTAATTACTTTTTGCCATGTAAACTACACTACTTTTTGGGGCAAAAAGAGAACAAAATAATGGAGAAATAGGCAATAATTTATTTTATTTTTCAGCTTCAGACCTGCCTAATTCTCACTTGAAACCGTTTTTGCAATTTGTCGTCTATGACATTTCAGATTTAGATAATGATCATTTTTCCTGAGGTAGCTTGAAAACTATATAATTTTTAACAATATTTTTTATTAAGGGTAGCTTTTATTTAGTTTAACTTCTTCTAGTGTGAAGTAATTGGTAGTTTGGTCAACTATGATTTCAGAGTAGCTTCCCCAGCACTGCTGCCTAATGTATCATCATCAAGTATGTCTTGTTCTTTGCAACTTTGCCTATGCTTTCTGAACTCTTACTGAACTACAAGTGTAAACTATAAAGAATGATCAAAATGTTTGTGATGATTCAACCTCGTATGTTGATTTCAAAAACGTTCTTAAAGCCATCTGTGCATGATAAAGTATAGGACATGTATTTCCATTGACCTCTATCACTTCACAGTACATTACAACATTTTCTATAAGCACTCATAAAAGTGTATCCATCCTTAAAGACAATTGATAAGAATTGGCAGTTGAATGCATTCATAATACATTAGACACAGTTGGTTCAGAGAAAGTGTTATAAAAAAACAGGGTATTCCAAAGTATTCCCTGCTTTTCTCAACCACCCCGTGGCGGACGGATTGATTCAGGGAGATGCTAATATTAGAGGGGGCTGTGAATCACCACAGTCTTTGATGATTCTCACACCATCTCTTAAATGTTTTATGTCCCGGCTAGAAATCAAACCATCTTTACCTTGCTCTGTAGTTGATGTTCGGGTTTGATGTACCGGAGGAATCGACACTATCTGATTGCATCAACATAGAGAAGGGGGTCAGTGTCTGAAGATAGAGTGTACCCACCTGACCCTTCTTCCACTCAGATCTGAAGACACACACATACGCATGCACACACACATTGAACACACAAACACACACGCGCACACACTATACCAGGCCTTAACCTTTGAACTAAATGATTCACATTGTGTTTGGAATGCTGCCAGAGTCCGTGTCAAATTAACACCCCATTAACTTTATGTATTTTATGTATTTTACTTAACCTTTATTTAACTAGGCAAGTCGGTTAAGAGCAAATTCTTATTTACAATTAACAAATACACAAATAGAAAACTCGTAAATGAGGGCAAAAATGATTGGTCACGTCAAATTTGTATAATTTAACCTGGCAAAACAAGAAGAGCGAAAAATGTAGGATTTCCGTGATTGAATTCCGGGCCATGAGTGACTTCTGAGATGTGGCATAGTTTTGAGGACCTCTGAGATGTGGCATAGTTTAAGGTCAATTGTGTCAACGTCTGATATTCAGAATGAATTACTTTTGTAGACAAGACAAACAAGTTGGGCTTAGAATAGCTACTACATATTCTGCTTGTAATACCAGTTTGTACTGTATATGTACTGTGTCACCATTGCCATATGTTTCAAGGATTAAGAGGGACCTTAGCATTTTCTGTGAGGAATGACTTAAAACCAACATGGCTTTACTCAATCTGCGCAGTGGATGTTTGTGGATAGACTTTGAAATTAAAACACCTGGATAGACGATGGCTCATAGCTTTGTGTCTAGCCCTTAGTGTCATCCGTAGTACTTTTGGTACCCATGGTAACTACCTGAAGCAACTTACCAATGTATCAACAGGGAATATTTGCATAGTCAAATAAAGCCCAACACAACATTACAATTTCTCTTTCGTTATGTATTTCACCCGCTGTTCATTGATTTATGCTCCCATCCCCGAGCTGAAAGCATTGCTGTTATGTAAATATATATATATAGTTATAGTTAAATATCAGAGTTGTTGGCTGTAATCAAATGGGGCACTTTGGATTCAAAAGAGTGAATGCATAAGAATATGAATCAAGCTTGTTTTCTATCTCACATCAGTCTAATAGAGACAGTAGTAATCAGAGTGCCACTGGATATGTTAATATGAAACTGAGAGCAGTTGAAAGGTTATTTAAACCAGCAGTGGTTGCTTACTTATTCAATTATTTAAATGCATGGGATATAAACCAGTCCTCAGGTATTGCAAAACATAAATTCATTATGCATAAAATGTCTTCCTTTTTCATGAAAGTCACACAATACTCCATATTCAACCACACTTTTTCCGGGCCGTAACAGTCAAAGCCGACATTCTACCCACGAGCGGAACGTTCCTTTGACCTGGATTATTACATTTCTTAGTCACCTCGCTTTCTGAAGCAAAGACCAACTGAAAAGGGAATAATATTGAAAATATTACATCAAGATGGCTCCTATAGTAAATTACTAGCAGGCTATAGTAAACGCAATGTTAAGGTTCTGTTTGTTGACCCTTTCTTCATTTCAGGGAAGGGTGTGATGGCATGGCTACTGACATGTGGGAGAGACTTACTGTGGCTTTATTGTCCACCCTCGTGTCCTCACCTGTGATAGTTCCCTACTCCTTGGTGTGTAGTAAACACAATGTTTCATTGGTTTTTCCCTTTTTCTTTCAAACACTTAGTGACATCCAAGTCCCGGCCACCTCACCTGTGATAGTTCGCTGCTGTCTACTTTCCCGCTACCATCGGCGTCGAAGCGCTTAAACAGAAGGTCGACCAGCTTCTTTCTGGTGGCCATGTTTTCTTTGTGGCCCCCACGGTTGCCAGTTTCCATGTATCGCTGGTCATGCAGGTTCAGAATTTTGGTCTTCAACCTCCGGTAGTCACTCAGTCTGCAGTTGTCATCTGAGGAACAACAACAAAAGAGAAGAAGTTCAAATGGATTAATCATGTAAAGTGAGGCCCATATAAAGCCAATGTGCACACCCAGAGATGTCATACCCAAAGGAGGTACAAGGACACTACTAACATCTCAAATTTCTCCTGTTTTTATTTTATTTTCAGATGTTAAACTGTTTTGGGATAGGGGGCACCATTTTCACTTTTGGGTGAATAGCGTGCCCAGAGTGAACGACCTCCTACTCTGTCCTAGATGCTAATATATGTATATTATTATTAGTTTTGGATAGAAAACACTCCGACGTTTCTAAAACTGTTTGAATGATGCCTGTGAGTGTAACAGAACTCATATGGCAGGTGAAAACCTGAGAAAAATTCCAACCAGAAAGTGGGACATCTGAGGTTGTGGTTTTTCAAAGATTGGCCTACCGATTACACATTGAGATATGGATGAAGTTGCACTTCCTACGGCTTCCACTAGATGTCAACCATCTTTAGAAACTTGAATGAGGATTCTACTATAAAGGAGGGGCTCATGAGACCTCTTTGAGTCAGTGGTCTGGCAGAGTGCCTTGGTCTCATGACGAGTTACCTCTCGTTCCAGTGCTTTTCTGAAGACAATGGAATTCTCCGGAACATTATTGATGTTTTATGTTAAAAACATCCTAAAGATTGATTCCATACATCTTTTGGCTTGTTTCTACGACCTGTAACAGAACTTTCCGAGTTTTTGTCTGGACGAAATGCTCGAGCCTCATGAAGATGGATTACTGGGCTGAACACGCTAACAACAAGTGGCTATTTGGACATAAATTATGGACTTTATGGAACAAATCAGTCATTTATTGTCGAACTGGGATTCCTGGGAGTGCCTTCTGATGAAGATCATCAAAGGTGAATATTTATGGTGTTATTTCTAACTTCTATTGATTCCAAAATGGCGGATATTCCTCTGGCTGTTTTGGGTTCTGAGTGCCGTTCTCAGATTATGCTTTTTCCATAAAGTTTGTTTGAAATCTGACACAGCGGTTGCATTAAGGAGAAGTATATCTTTATTTATGTGAATAACAGTTGTATCTTTAACCTGTTAAGTCGACCCTCTACTTTTTCGAACATTCTGTTAAAAATCGCGCAACATTTCAGCGCCCTGCTACTCAGGCCAGGATTATAGTATATGCATATGATTAGTATGTGTGGATAGAAAACACTCAGACGTTTATAAAACTGGTTAAATCACGGCTGTGACTATAACAGAACGTGTGTTTCATCGAAAAGTGCAGGAAAATCTGATCACTGAAAATGGAAATAAATATCCATGCGCGACTTCAAGGAATTGTTCAAAGTGAACCGAATTAAATGAGGCCGAGGTTGCAGTGCCTACAGCTTCTAGAGTCTTGTCATTTGATTCAGCTTTGATTCTTGGTCATACCGAATCAAGGGAACCGATTCCCTCCGGTCTCCGACCGGATGTTTTGGTCGAGCTCTCTCCAGACATTTTTTCGAGACGGACACCTATAGAATTGACATCGCCTCCTGATTAATTTTATCGCTTATTAACGTGTACTAATACCTAAAGTTGCATTACAAAAGTATTTCGAAGTGTTTTGTGAAAGTTTATCGTCGACTTTTTGAATTTAAAAAAATGACGTTACGTTATGAAACGCAATTTTTTTCCGTTTATCACACAGTCTTCATAGATCGATATCTAGGCTATATATGGACCGATTTAATCGAAAAAAAGAGCTAATAGTGATTATGGGACATCTAGGAGTGCCAACAAAGAAGATGGTCAAAGGTAATGAATGTTTTATATTTTATTTGTGCGGTTTGTGTAGCGACGACTATGCTAATTATTTTGTTTACGTCCCCTGCGGGTCTTTTGGGGTGTTACATGCTATCAGATAATAGCTTCTCATGCTTTCGCCGAAAAGCATTTTAAAAATCTGACTTGTTGCCTGGATTCACAACGAGTGTAGCTTTAATTCAATACCCTGCATGTGTATTTTAATGAACGTTTGAGTTTTAACTAATACTATTAGCATTTAGCGTAGCGCATTTGCATTTCCAGAGCTCTAGATGGGACGCCTGTGTGCCAGGTAGGAGCAAGAGGTTAATCAATGTTTATTATGAGTATTTCTGCAAAATCACCGAATGTTTTGGAAGCAAAACATTAATGCACGTAAGGCGCCAATGTAAACTGAGATTTTTGTATATAAATATGCACATTATCGAACAAAACATACATGTATTGTGCAAGATGATGTCCTATGAGTGTCATCTGATGAAGATCCTCAAAGGTTAGTGATTTTATCTATATAGTCTGCTTTTTGTGACTCCTATCTTTGGCTGGAAAAATGGCTGTGTTTTATTTGGCTATGACCTAACATAATCATATGTTGTGTGTTTGCTGTAAAGCATTTTTTAAATCAGACACGATGGGTAGATTAACAAGATGTGTATCTTTCATTTGCTGTATTAGACTTGTTAATGTGTGAAAGTTACATATTTCTAAAAAATATTTTAGAATTTTGCGCGCTGCCTTTTCAGCGGAATGTTGTGGAGGGGTTCCCCTAGAATGGTTAAATAATTTAATAAAAAATGTAAGCCCACATTTGATCAAAATTATTTATAAAAAGTGTTATTATGCGGAGGGGCACACTAACTGGACCATATTTTTCCTATCAGCTAACCACATCATATGTTATAGCAATCTCAGTCGATGACACAGTCGATGACGTGGCACACAACCATTAGTTGATGCATGCAAAGTCTAACCAGTGGAACATGACTAGTATTGTTAGTAGAGGAGGAGAGAGTGTCAAGTGACACACCCAGCATCTGATTTGATTTTAGCTGCTGGTGATGGGCAGGACCCGCAGGAGATATGTTTGTAAATTTATTTGATCAAGCTATGTTGCCTATTGATTCCTTCTTGATGAGCCAGCGTCGTCAGGGTTTGGCCGGGGTAGGCCGTCATTGTAAAAAATAATTTGTTCTTAACTGACTTGCCTAGTTAAATAAGGATGACTAATTTCAACTGGGCACAAAATAATCTGAAACACAACCGAAACAAACAGAAAATGCATCCCCAAAATGTGTAGAGTCACTAGCTTGACACAGTCATTGTGTGTATGGGACCAAATACTTAACTTTTTACTAAATGAATACACGTAAGTGAATTTGTCCCAATACTTTTGGTCCCCTAAGATGGGGCGGGGGGTCAATGTACAAAAAGTGCTGTAATTTCTAAACGGTTCACCCGGTATGGATGAAAATACAGTCTGCACTTTAACCTCATAGTCATTGTATTATTTCAAATCCAAAGTGCTGGAGTACATAGCCACAACAACCAAACATTTGTGCCCCTTCTAAAATAATGGGTACATGACGCCCCTATCTGCAGCATATGAGTCTCTGTTCATGCAGAATATTAAGTTCAGCACTCTCATAACTTGTAGTGTTGTGTGGGTTGGCAATGATGGAAGTTGTGAGCGGATTCATTATCAAACACCAACAGTAAGAGAAAATATGATGATTTGTGTTTGCAATCCACCACCAAAAAGCAGACATCAAAAGAGTCAACTGCATGAAATATTCAGCATAGAAGAGTTACGAGCAAAAATAATGACTGTAACTTGTCATTCCAATGTATGACATATTGTAAAACTTATTTTTCTTATTTCTAGAGAAGTGTTAGTGACAGTTCTGTGGTGACAGTTCTGTTGGCTGTTGTGAACTACACCTGAGTAGACTTTGCTTCCTCCAGACAGAAATAAAATACTAAAGCAGGACAGAAAGTTTGAGGGAATGTTTCGAGTTGCTTTAGACAGGTGTTCTCGACAGTGGCATAACACAATTAGTGACAGACAGTCGTCTCAAGACAAAGCCTCTCAAGGACTGTGGCATCCCCATCTACAGGGTGTGACTGTGCACCATTTTGCTGCCAAGCACTGCACATCATGAAATGGCCTCTGTTTTGACAAGCCTTGGTGACAGAAAAGCTGCCTCAGAAATGGCCGAATGAATAAAAGATAAATGGCTGCTAGCCCTAGCCCAGGGGATATGAAGGTCAGTGTTATCAAAAGCCCTGGACACACAGGGACATACAGACACACACACACACACACACATAAATACACATGCACACACTGCAGGCACATACTCACACACTCTTATGGACAGACACTCGCACACTCTCTTTCTCTTTCTATAAAATCCGCACACTCTCTCTCTCTCTTTCTATGAAATACGCACACATACAGGTACACATACAATTACTGAGCATTCATTCAACAGCCTCGGCAGCAAATAACCTATTTTCTAAAACAAACTAAAGAAGATATACTTAAGCTGTCAAGTAGGGAGCTTTGAAAAGAATGGCAGCCTCTCATAATGCATGCTAGACTAGTATAGTGTCTAGTGCTTCGGCTATGTTGTGAGAAGAGTGCCGTTGTTAACCCCTACCTAAATTCTTTGTGAAACACTCAAACGGCTTGGTGAGTGCATCTCTTCAATACAGTGTGTTCCGAATGGCTGGGAATCCGTCTCGAATGGAAACAACCCCTACATTCAACCAACTTGAACAACACCTGCGAGAATCGAATTGTTCATGTTTGCTACAACCACAAGCAAACTTGACGAGGGTTGAAATACTGGATAAAGTAAGTTAGTTTCAACCAAGGCTTTCTGAAACATCTCTTCGGCGATGCATTCGGGACTGCAAAAAAGACTCCCAGAGAGACTTCTGTCCCCCTGGAGTGCCTCTGTATAATGCAAACTCCGGCAACATTGTTCATGTCGGAAACGTAGGACCACTCCTCGAGGCCCGAGAGACTCCATGCAAAAGCAGTCGCCATGGCTGACTGGCCCTTCTGATGAGGATTTTTTTTCTTCTACCGCCGCCACGGATTCCCATTCAGACATTGTATAAAAAAAAAATATATATATTCTGGTCACGTTAGGCGGGTGTGACGCTAAGTGGCTCGCTAAGCACGAAAGACCCGTTGCGTGTTATTAATTGTAATGGACTGGTGAAATAATTTGCAGGTCAGCTCCCCATTCGAGGATGAGAATATATGGGCGAACAGACGCACGCATATTGGCCAGAAGGGGTTGAAGGATACGATTTGGATCTATCACGAGAGCCCCACGCCACAGAGGTATTACTGTTGACAGCAGAGTAGAATATAGCAATCAAACAGAGTAATTGTTCACAACACTCGTGGTCCTAATGCTGAATCATGGAATCATGCCTTGTGCAATGGCTTTGCTGCATGGCGAATCTGAAGGAATTCATTTGTCTTTGTTCTGTCAAGTCATTCTTGTTTTTCATTCCCGCAATGATAGATAAAAAGAGGGTCCCAGTGAAAACGATAAGATGGAGAAGAGACGCAATGGCATTTTTATCTGCGAGCGGTTAAGATCAATCAATTCAAATTAAATCATTTTTAAACTAATGCTGTGCAGCTCTCTGGAGAATATATGATAGATGATCATTTGACGGTCCATTCACGGCTTTAGTCTCTTGCTTATTTGTTTATTCATGTTATTCCAATTGACATGTTTGAGTTGTCAATACATCAATTATACTGAACAAAAATATAAATGCAATATGCAACAATTTCAAATATTTTACTGAGTTACAGTTCATAGATGGAAAGCAGTCAATTAAAATAAAGTCATTGGGCCCTAATCTATGAATTTCACATGAATGGGCAGGGACATAGCCATGGGTGTGTCTGGCAGGGCATAAGTCCACCCACTGGGGAGCCAGGCCCAGCCAATTAGAATGAGTTTTTCCACACAAAGTTCTTTATTAGAGACAGAAACCTGCCTTAACAATATTACATACAGAGTTACACATTACGCATTGTAATAGCATGGGATCAATAACAATGATCCATGGATTACAGTGTACACTGCTTTTTTACATGCCTTTTTAGAATATTTCTGCTACACATTTTGTACACAGAAAGAAACATTTTCAAAGTCAATTTCTACAGTAAACAATTCAGTGCTCATTTAGGAACCCCCCTCCAGTCCATATAATCATATTCATAATGATAAAAGACGTGCAACTGATTCTAGAGCAGCACTTCTACTCTAGGACGTGTTATGAATGGGGAGACACCCTGGACCCAAACTGCTATATATGCTATCCATCCTGCCCTGCCTATCTAAGGTCTTCGAAAGCCAAGTCAACAAACAGGTCACTGACCATCTCGAATCCCACCGTACCTTCTCCGCTGTGCAATCTGGTTTCCGAGCCGGTCACGGGTGCACCTCAGCCACACTCAAGGTACTAAATGATATCATAACCGCCATCGATAAAAGACAGTACTGTGCAGCCGTCTTCATCGACCTCGCCAAGGCTTTCGACTCTGTCAATCACCAAATTCTTATCGGCAGACTCAACAGCCTCGGTTTTTCGGATGACTGCCTTGCCTGGTTCACCAATTACTTTGCAGACAGAGTTCAGTGTGTCAAATCGGAGGGCATGCTGTCCGGTCCTCTGGCAGTCTCTATGGGGGTGCCACAGGGTTCAATTCTTGGGCCGACTCTTTTCTCTGTATTCCCTGATCCACCTCTACGCAGACGACACCATTCTATATACTTTCGGCCCGTCATTGGACACTGTGCTATCAAACCTCCAAACGAGCTTCAATGCCATACAGCACTCCTTCCGTGGCCTCCAACTGCTCTTAAACGCGAGTAAAACCAAATGCATGCTTTTCAACCGATCGCTGCCTGCACCCGCATGCCCGACTAGCATCACCACCCTGGATGGTTCCGACCTTGAATATGTGGACATCTATAAGTACCTAGGTGTCTGGCTAGACTGCAAACTCTCCTTCCAGACTCACATCAAACATCTCCAATCAAAAATCAAATCCAGAGTCGGCTTTCTATTCCGCAACAAAGCCTCCTTCACTCACGCTGCCAAGCTTACCCTAGTAAAACTGACTATCCTACCGATCCTCGACTTCGGCGATGTCATCTACAAAATGGCTTCCAACACTCTACTCAGCAAACTGGATGCAGTCTATCACAGTGCCATCCGTTTTGTCACTAAAGCACCTTATACCACCCACCACTGCGACTTGTATGCTCTAGTCGGCTGGCCCTCACTACATATTCGTCACCAGACCCACTGGCTCCAGGTCATCTACAAGTCCATGCTAGGTAAAGCTCCGCCTTATCTCAGTTCACTGGTCACGATGGCAACACCCATCCGTAGCACGCGCTCCAGCAGGTGTATCTCACTGATCATCCCTAAAGCCAACACCTCATTTGGCCGTCTTTCGTTCCAGTACTCTGCTGCCTGTGACTGGAACGAATTGCAAAAATCGCTGAAGTTGGAGACTTTTATCTCCCTCACCAACTTCAAACATCAGCTATCCGAGCAGCTAACCGATCGCTGCAGCTGTACATAGTCTAGAGGTAAATAGCTCACCCATTTTCACCTACCTCATTCCCATACTGTTTTTATACTGTTTTTATTTATTTACTTTTCTGCTCTTTTGCACACCAATATCTCTACCTGTACATGCCCATCTGATCATTTATCACTCCAGTGTTAATCTGCAAAAATTGTATTATTCGCCTACCTCCTCATGCCTTTTACACACATTGTATATAGACTGCCCATTTTTTTCTACTGTGTTATTGACTTGCTAATTGTTTACTCCATGTGTAACTCTGTGTTGTCTGTTCACACTGCTATGCTTTATCTTGGCCAGGTCGCAGTTGCAAATGAGAACTTGTTCTCAACTAGCCTACCTGGTTAAATAAAGGTGAAATAAAAAAAAAAAATTTAAAAATGAATATGGGCCCTGGATCTCTAGGTCCGTCGTGTACGTTGGTTTTCATCCTTTGCCTTTAAGACACTGTATTATACACGGGTAACCAAATGTGTGAAACCTATGTCTAAATTAGAAACATAAACAGATCAAGCTAGAGGGACATAAAAGTCAGCAGTACTATGGCCCTTGAGGATTGAGCCTTTGTAGCCTTGAATCCAAACTGACATGATCCCTTTTTACCATTGTTTTGGAGAATATCACATTAAATTCTAGCCAAGGGGCTTTTGCAACCCTCATATAGATCTATCAGCCATTATTACAAAGCGTAAACAGGATATTATGTATGTACGGGGGAAGAGGTGCAATGAGACAGTTCATTAAGGGTAGATTAAACATCCACTTCACCCCAAACCACAGTTCACTGTTAAAGTGAATGCCACTGTGAATGCCACTGAACTCTGTCCCC
Organism: Oncorhynchus keta; assembly: GCF_023373465.1. Classification (NCBI taxonomy): domain Eukaryota; kingdom Metazoa; phylum Chordata; class Actinopteri; order Salmoniformes; family Salmonidae; genus Oncorhynchus; species Oncorhynchus keta. The sequence continues at coordinate 40,843,752 of NC_068450.1, forward strand.
TACTCAAAAAGTATTGCTGTTTTATTTATGTAGAGAAAGTGGAAAGAGGCTGCTCAGCGGAATAGCTTGTGTCACATCCCCCCCCCGTCCCCGTTTCTCCGTCCCCGTTTCCCCCCCCATCCGCCAGGTACTGCCTCCGCCCCACCATACATCAAATCACCACGGCGTGACAACTCGGCTACCCAAATCAAAGGTCACTGATTGCTATCTTAAAGACCAACTAGAGGTGTCATTGGTGTAACACCTGACTGGATCCGAAATGGATCTCTGGGCAGTGGGCCGCAAACTCCCCACAGCTGCTTTGCTGAGCTGAGGGACTGCATTACTGCCGCCGTAGCCAGCCCACTACCGATTTGCTGTTTTTCTGAGATGCAGTCAATGCATTGAATTAGACTCTGTATATTCCTATAGACATTCTACACTGAATTGGACATGGAACATTCTCATTCTAGCAACCTAGCTAGATCAGAGTCCAGATCAAATTAAACGATCCATTGCAACCTGTGATTTTGCCAGCTATAACAGCGGTGTAGTTGATACCTCACTGAGCTCCAGGTGAAAAATATTCTTATTCTGTCTGTAGCCCTTCTCTTCGCTCAGTCTCTGTCTGTCTCTGTCTCTTTACCGCCTTACTGCTACCTCCCAGTGTGTATTGGCACCCCCAGTTGCACCTCTAATTTGCTTTTCTCACTCCTGTGAGCTGGGCCCACTGTTCCTCTCCATTCCTTTATCTTCAATCACACACGCACACGCACACACTCACGCACACACTCACACGAACGCACGCTCGTGCACACACACACATACCTTTGAGGAGATCATTATTTGCCAGGAGTCTTGAATCTACTCATTCTCTAAGAACTAGCTTTAGAGAGCCAGTACCATAGAGATCCCATTAAATTATTGTTAGTACTCTAATTCCTAATTCTATGGCCAATACACTCCCTCCCTAATTAGCTCAACTCAGCTCTTATGCATTTTAGTGTCCCCTCACCTTTTCTTCGTAAAGTGAAATCTGTTCCAATTATGTATGCGCTGCGGGATTCACATTCCATTGGATCTCTATGAAAACATTATGTTTTCATCTGTGCTACTGAAATACATTCACATTCCATCGTTATTCCATGATTTAGATGACCAACCCCATTTTTATCATAACCCCCATACCAGTGGCTGTCCGTGTCGTTTAAGACAAGGGAGGATATATTTTCTTATCGCTATTACAGCAGATTACAAGACTGGCATTCATATTCCATTCACCAAGCTCAATGTAACATGGATAGGTTTCGGCTACTACATGATACTCAAATTTTGCCTGTACCCATCATGAGGTTGCTACAACCTAGCCTATGAATGAAAGTTTACAACGTAAACTCATCTACGCACAAGTTGAGAGAATTATGAGTAATCAAGGTGACAGACAGGTCACGTTCAATACCGTGTTGCACACTCTTGCCTGCATTCAGCTGATCTACGGTATAATCATTAGACCAACAGTTGCAAACGAGAGTTTCTATTGGACAAATTAAGGTATGTCTATCCCTGTTTCGTTCCGATTGCTTCTGTTTGAGATATATATATATATATGTTTTAATCGGCACAATGAATACACACACCCCTGATCACAAGCAAACACAGTTAACATTCATAGCAGCCACATACAAACAGCTCATTGTATATATAATTACTTCTTGCATCTATCTTATGGACTTCAGTGCACAACACATCAGCTATCTGTGACCAGGCAAAAAAAACATTTCCAAGCAAAACCTTCATATCATGACCGCTACCTGCTACACACAGACTACATCATTGTCACCATATTAGCTAATGTCAAGGCAACATAGCTATTAGAACTAACATGTAAGTAAACCCACTGGAATCATGTAGTACAGTGTACGAGCAGTTTAGTAGTTACACCAGTGGGCCCCAGTGGCAATAAATTAAATAAAACCAAAAGCTTACTTTGAATTCCAGTGTTGGATAACCATAGTCAGCTAGCTAACATATAGCGTCCTTCTCTGATTGAGCTGGGTGTTTGAGAAGACCAAACTAGCTAGCTGCATTCCATGGTAGCTAAGTAAGTGAAAGAGAAAGTGAAAAAAATATATACTACGAAATATAGCTAGCTCTCTCTCTTTCTTTCTCTCGCTTCTCCTTAATTTTGGAAGAAATACATTTGTTCAAAACTGTTCAACTTCTGAGCCAACTTCTGAGCCTAGTGTAGACCATTGCAAAACAGTGTTTTAATCAATTCTTTGGTGACATGTGAATGTATTTAGTATTAGTGTTGTAAAGTACTTAGGTAAATATACTTGAAAGTACTACTTAATAGTGTTAAGGGTATGTGTAATTTACATTACAATTTATATTTTTTGACAACTTTTTGTTTTACTTCACTACATTCCAAAAGAAATAATGTACTTTTTACTCCATACATTTTCCCTGACACCGAAAAGTACTCATTACATTTTGAATGCTTAGCAGGACAGGAATTGGTCCAATTCATGCAATTATCAAGAGAACATCTATGGTCATACTCTGATCTGGCAGACTCACTAAACACACATGCTTCATTTGTAAATAATGTCTGATTGTTGCAGTGTGCCACTGGCTATACAGTGCATTCAGAAAGTATTCAGACGCACTTGACTTTTTCCACATTTTGTTACTTTACAGCCCTATTCTAAAATGGATTCAATTGTTTCCCCCCCCATCAATCTACACACAATGAGAAAAAAAACATTTGGTTTGGACACACCTACTCATTCACCTACTCACACACCTACTCAGTTTGGACACACCTACTCATTCTAGGGTTGTACTAGTTTCTACATTGTAGAATAATAGTGAAGACTTCAAAACTATGAAAAAACACATGGAACCATGTACTAACCTAAAAGGTGTTAAACAAATCGAATATATATTTTATATTTGAGATTCTTCAAAGTAGCCACTCTCTGCATTGAAGACAGCTTTGCTCACTCTTGGCATTCTCTCGTATCAAAATGTGGCAAAAGTAATGGGGTCTGAATAATTTCCGAACGCACTGTACAATGCACTGTATAATGAATTTGAATTAATTTATACTTTTACTTTTGTACTTAAGTATATTCAAATCAAAAATCAAATCAAATTGTATTTGTCACATGCGCCAAATTCAATTCAACCTTACAGTGGAATGCTTACTTACAAGCCCTTAACCAGTAATACAGTTTAAAGAAAATACAAAAAAAGTAGGAGATAAGAATAACAAATAATTAAAGAGCAGCAGTAAATAACAATAGCGATAAGGACAATAGGATATTTACAGGGGGTATCGGCCAGAGTCAATTTGCAGGGGGCACCGGTGTCGAGGTAATTGAGGTAATATGCAATGCAAAAAGTCTGGATAGCCATTTGATTAGATGTTCAGGAGTCTTATGGCTTGGGGGTAGAAGCTGTTTAGAAACCTCTTGGACATAGACTTGGTGCTCCGGTACCGCTTGCCGTGCAGAGAGAACAGTCTATGACTAGGATGGCTGGAGTCTTTGACAATTTTTAAGGCCTTCCTCTGACACCGCCTTATATAAAGGTGCTGGATGACAGGAAGCTTGGCCCCATGATGGACTGGGCAGTACACACTATCCTCTGTAGTGACTTGCGGTCGGAGGCTAGACAATGCTAGTTTGTTGGTGATGTGGATGCCATGGTACTTCAAGCTCTCAACCTGCTCCACAACAGCCCCGTCAGTGAGAATGGGGGCATGTCGATCCTCCTTTTCCTGTAGTCCACAATCATCTCATTTGTCATGACCACGTTGAGGGAGAGGTTGTTATCCTTGCACCACATGGCCAGGTCTCGGACCTCCCTATAGGCTGTCTCATCGTTGTCGGTGATCAGGCTTACCACTGTTGTGTTATTAATGATAGTGTTGGAGTTGTGCCTGGATGTGCAGTCATGAGTGAACCGGGAGTACAGGAGGGGACTGAGCACCCACCCCTGAAGGGCTTGGCGGATTGTTATCTACCCTTACCTCCTGGGGGGTAAGGGTAGGTCTCTCAGGATGTCCAGGATCCAGTTGCAGAGGGAGGTGTTTAGTCCCAGGGTCCTTAGCTAGTAATGAGCTTTGAGGGCACTGAGCAGTAGCCAATGAATAACAATCTCACATAGGTGTTCCTTTTGTCCAGGTGTGAAAGGGCAGTGTGGAGTGCAATAGAGATTGCATCATCTGTGGATCTGTTGGGGTGGTATGCAAATTGGAGTGGGTCTAGGGTTTCTGGGATAATGAGGTTGATGCGAGCCATGGCCAGCCTTTCAGAGAATTTCATGGCTACAGACATGAGTGCTATGGTTCGGTAGTCATTTAGGCAGATTACCTTGGGCACAGGGACTATGGTGGTCTGCTTGAAACATGTTGGTATTACAGACTCAGACAGGGAGAGGTTGAAAATGTCAGTGAAGACACTTGCCAGTTGGTCAGCACATGCTCGGAGTACACGTCCTGGTAATCTGTCTAGCCCTGCGGCCTTGTGAATGTTGACCTGTTTAAAGGTCTTACTCACATCGGCTGCGGAGAGCGTGATCACACAATCGCCTGGAACAGCTGATTTTCTCATGCATGTTTCAGTGTTACTTGCCTCGAAGCGAGCATACAGTAGAGGTTATTTAGCTCATCCGGTAGGCTCGTGTCACTGGACAGCTCTCGGCCGTGCTTCCCTTTGTAGTCTGTAATAGTTTTCAAGCCCTGCCACATCTGACGAGCATCGGAGCCGGTGTAGTACGATTCGATCTTAGTCCTGGATTGACGTCTAGCGGGATTTCTTATAAGCTTCCGGGTTAGAGTCCAGCTCCTTGAAAGCGGAAGCTCTACCCTTTAGCTCAGTGCGAATGTTGTCTATAATCCATGGCTTATGGTTGGGGTATGTACGTACAGTCACTGTGGGGATGACATCATCGATACACTTATTGATGAATCCAGTGACTGATGTGGTGTACTCCTCCATGACATTGGAAGAATCCCGGAATATATTCCAGTCTGTGATTGCAAAACAGTCCTGTAGTTTAGCATCTGCTTCATCTGATCACTTTTTTTCCGAATCACTGGTGCCTTCTGCTTTCATTTTTGCTTGTAAGCAGGAATCAGGAGGACAGAATTATGGTTAGATTTGCCAAATGGAGGGTGAGGGAGAGGTTTGTACGTGTTTCTGTGTGTGGAGTAAACGTGGTCTAGAGTTTTTTCTCTCTTGTTGCACATTTAACATGCTGATAGAAATGAGGTAAAACAGATTTAAGTTTCCCTGCATTAAAGTCCCCGGCCACTAGGAGCGCCGCCTCTGTATGAGCGTTTTCCTGTTTTCTTATGGCAGAATACAGCTCATTGAGTGCTGTTTTAGTGCCAGTATCGATCTGTGATGGTATATAGACAGCTATGAAAAATACAGATGACAACTCTCTAGGCAGATGTGGTCTACAGCTTATCACCTCAGGCGAGCAAAACCTCGATACTTCCTTAGATATCGTGCACCAGCTGTTGTTTACAAATATTCATAGGCTCCCGCCCCGTGTCTTACCAGAGTTTGCTGTTCTATTATGACGATAAAGTGTATAACCCGTCAGCTGTATGTTATTAATGTGGTCATTCATTAATGTCGTCGTTCAGCCAAAACTCGATAAAACATAAGATATTACATTTTTTTATGTCCCGTTGGTAGGGCATACTGTACGTGCTTTCAGTTTGTCCCATTTCTTTTCCAGCGATTGAACGTTAGCTAACAGTACGGATGGCAAAGGCAGATTAGCCACTCATCACCTAATCCTCGCAAGGCACGAAGTATTTGCACAATTACATTTAATTTTATATTTAAGTATATTAAACCAAATACTTTTACTCAAGTAGTATTTTACTGGGTGATTTTCATTTTTACTTGAGTCATTTTCTATGAAGGTATCTTTACTTTTACTCAAGTACGACAATTGGGTACTTTTTACACCACTGTTTATTATAGTTTTATCTAAAAAGGTCAACTTTTTTAATTTGGTATTTTATTAGGATCCCCATTAGCTGTTGCAAAAGCAGCAGCTACTCTTCCTGGGGTCCACACAAAACATGAAACATAATACAGAATGACATAATACAGAACATCATTAGACAAGGACAGAACTACATTCATTAATGTTTCACTATTTCGATTTTTTATAAATTCCCTGAGGAAGATGATCCTCCCTTTCCTCCTCTGAGGAGCCTCCACTGCCCCATACTCCATGGACAGCATGTTTCAACATTGCCATCGATCCACTCAAATTATTTATCAAACACACATACAACAAGCCAAGCAAAGGAAGTAGGGATTCCTTCCTTTAGATCTGCCAGTCTTAACTAGTTCAGAACGCCAAGTGCTGCCTCGTGGCTGCTGTAGCTCTCTAGGCAGTGTGTGTTTGAGAGGGCAGAGAGTGTGGTGTTGTGTATGATTCCGTTTACAGGCACAGGCTGATCCCCCTGTTGTTCATTAGGTACAGCTAAACTCCTTTGGTGGGGAAGTTTGTTGACATGATGGAGGACAACCAACCTCAAGGCTCAGGAAGAAGATCTAGAGCTATAACACAGTTATCCTACAGATCAAATCAGCACCAGTGGACCATATCCAAATACGGACTACTGGAAAGATGGTAGGTGGGATAACCCTAATTGAAAGCCTATCCAAGACCACAACTCTGTGGATCAGCCAAGCACCCCCAAAAAAAAAACATCCACACAAATGTATTCTACAGTGACTGGTGAAATTAAGTTATTTTAACTGTGCAAGTGTCAGGGAACATCCAGACCACAGAAACACTTGCACACACGGAGACATTCATGGGCACATTTTATGATAACCAGACAAATACCAGGGTTCTTACACACTGTACAATCTTTCTTTTTCAAATACAAATGTGATGTGAACATAGCCTCTCTGTCCTCTGATGGCTCGCAGTACACATCGGATTACAGCTCCTATGAAGAGATCTTCTATGAGGCTACTATCAATCCCCAATAGGGTCACAGACAGGGCACAGTACAGTACAGCACACCAACAACCATATCACCTTTTGAACCCAACCAGGGAACTACAGACATGAGTCAAATAAAGATTATACAGTACTCTCTTGTGGCTCCGTATTGATCGAGATGAAGAATATCAAGGGTTACAAATATCAGTTCCACGGGGAATTGTGAGTTTATATAGAGAGTTCAACGAGTATCAAACAGTGACTCAAAAGTGGTGTTAAATACCGTGAAGAGAAGATCAGTATGAATGAATATGTTTGAAACACTTCCAATTCATCAATATTCAAAGTCCAAGTTCGTTGCGGTACATCCCTGTTCACCTTGGACATCACCCTCTCGAGGGCTTTAAGAGTATACACACGTAACACATTGGCTTGGGGCTTATGGGTCAGCCAATATTTATTCTGTGTCCAAAATGTGCATTGCTCTTACTGATGGTTTGTGTGAAATCTGACTGGCTTTGATATATGATGTAATCTGCGGTATTGGCAGTCCGCTCAGTCATTTTCGCACAGACAGTCTTGGCGGGGCCCTCATTCAAACTGATAGAGGACTCAGGGTGGGGTTTGGGGGGGTGATCTTCGACCAAAGTCTCATAGGAGAGGCCCTTAGGTACAGATCCAGATCAGATGGTATTTGATTCTGATTTTTCTATATTTAAAAGGGATCTTCAACTTTTCTTTTCTTTTTCTTTCCTCAACGTTGCTTTTCTTATTGAGGGCGATTACAGTGGCAAATCAAAGGGCTTGTGCTGTGCTCTATACGATATCGATCAGAGTTTCTTTTACAGTGCCTTGAGATAAATGTCCTGGTAGAGGAAGTAGCCAGCGTCCACAAATTAAATGCATTTCTCTGTGTCATCAAGCTTGGGGGTAGATGTACTGTACATAGTTTGAGGTTCTTGTTTTTATACTACGGCACACTTCCGCAGAATAAAACGCTCTAACTCCACTCAGACACACCATTCTGTCTCTCTCTTTCCTTTTCTCCCTCTCTCACTCAACTCAAGACACAGCTTCAAGCAATCTTGGCAGCAATTGTTTGGTTTATTTCTCCAAATTGTTCAGTGAGGATAAAATCAAGAAAATGAGTGGGAGGGGGATAGAGGAAGAGAGAAACAGAGAACTGGAAACTATTTTTGCAATTGAAGCTGATAAATTCGTGAGAATACCTCAGGTATTACAAAGGAAATGTGTTAAGATGGATAGCTCTGCAGGTATTCTCACCACGGACAAATAAAAAGGACATTTGGACAATTGTGTTTGTTCCTAGTTTGGCAAAGCAATGTCATTTTGTACCAAAACATATTTATCAAAAGTACCAATGGTATGATTTTTCCACGACACTTTCTTGTTAATGACATTTCGCAGATATACTTACTGTACAGTAGCCCTTCATTCTCTAGTCAATTACCACATACATACCAGCAAAGCATAAATTAAATGAATACCCTTCGTTGCCTTTCAAAATTATTCATAAAAAATCACAGCATTTTCAGCATTTTTCAGTGAACATCAAATAATGACACTTCCATTCTGTCAACATATTATTCTGCACATCAGAGGGCCACAGCACCAATAGAAGTCTAAATGGCAAATTTGGCATATTATTGTTTTGTGTCTGCCCTCCAACTTTCTACACGCATGTTTGATGGAATAATTGCCCATTTTAGGTACAAAATGAACATGAAAAGAATAAGGGCAGGCTTTGATGCTTAGCCTGCAGTAAATATACGCACCAATCAAAGACAATGGTTATTTATTTGTCTTAGAGTGAAACCAGCGGGGCATCTGTCATGTTTCACTTCACACGTACAATAAGCAGCATTGACACACGGGTGTATATGCAGCCCAAGCTTTTAATGTGCATTTACAATTGATGTGACGTGCTTCTGTGAGGTGGTTCCTAAACGTGGGAGAGCGGCCTAGCCTGGTTAGATGGCCTGCTGGAGAGCATAAATGGAAGGAGATAGACGGTGCGTAAACAAGGCCAGAACCTCTGAAGTGAAATGTTCATCTTTATTGCTTTTCATCTCACACGGAATGCACTGAATCATCTGACTGTGTGCTTTATGATTTGATTTGGCCCTGTGATGTGTTGATTGAGACCTCGCACCTCGATGTGTGGATGTGTGGATGTGTAGAGTTCTGAATAGCTTGGGGTAAAACTTTTTTTTTTCCCAACCTCAATCTAGCAATATGTTTCACACAATGGGAATACAACTGTGATTGCCCTGTGGTTAAAGTGGTGAACGCGTGGGTACACTCTGATGCAGCGGTCCTCTGAAATACCCACTTGAAGACTTCTGGATGAACAGTAGAGCTTTGGGTAGCACTGTACCTAACGTCTAAGGACTTTAAGCTTTTCAAAGTCTCAAACTCTCCCAGTCCAATATCCATTCAATTCAATTCAACACAGCAACACAAGAACGAGACCACCAGCTGTTCAAGACAAATCTGTTATCACTCTCTCCATAGCCGATGTAAGACCTTGAACCTCACTAGGGTAGTGGGCAGCATTCGGAATTTTGGATGAAAAGTGTGCCCAATGTAAACTGCCTGCTACTCAGGTCCAGAAGCTACGATATATATGTAATTGGTAGAGGTGGATAGAACTGTTAGAATGATGTCTGTGAGTATAACAGAACTGATATGGCAGGCGGAAAACTGAGGAAAATCCATCCAGGAAATGCTATTATTTTGAAATGCCTGTTTTTCCATTGAAAGCATATCCACCATACAAAGACTTATGACCCAGTTCACGATCCCTACGGCTTCCACTACATGTGCCCAGTCTTTAGGCATTGGTTCAAGCTTTTGCTCTGAACAATGAGGGAGAAACACTTGCTTGGCATCCGACAGCAAGGTGCTACAGAGGGCAGTGCGTACGGCCCAGTACATCACCGGGGCCGAGCTCCCTGCCATCCAGGATCTCTATACCAGGCGGTTTCAGAGGAAGGCCCTAAAAACTATCAGACTCCAGCCACCCAAGTCATAGACTGTTCTCTCTGCTTTCGCACAGCAAGCGGTACAGATGCGCCAAGTCTGGAAGAAACAGGACCCTGAACAACTTTTACCCCCCAAGCCGTAAGGCTGCTAAATAGCTAGTTAAATATTTAACCAAATTAGCTACCTGCCTTGACCCTTTGTGCAATCTTTTTTTTTTTTACTCATCACAAACGCTGCTGCTACTGTTAATTATAAATCCTGTTGCCGAGTCACTTTATTCCTAGTTATGTGTACATATCTACCTCAATCACCTCATACCCCTCCACATCAACTTGGTACTGGTACCTTGTGTATATTCCCAAGTTAAAGTTCATCATTGTGTATTTATTATTACTTTTATTATTATGTGGTATTACTTTTTCTTTCTCTCTGCATTTTTGCGAAGTGACCGTAAGTAAGCATTTCCCTGTTGTTCACGAAGCATGTCACAAATAAAATTTGATTTGATTTGATTTTAAGTTCAAGTCTTACATAAACTGTTTGTTTGCACAACTTTAACTACATTCCAAAAGAAAAGGCTGGAAAATAAAATAAAAAAACATCCTATGAAACACTCCTCTTCCCCGTTCCTAAATTAAGTTATTATATTGTCTGTGGGTAGGCTACCTTCCAAAGAACATTGCTGATTTTTTTTCAACTTTTGATGCAACACATGACAGTGAGTTTTTACTTCTAAGAATTGAAGAATATAAAAAGAGGGGATATCGTACTGACTCAGTCAAAGTTGGTAATCTTCTTCCTGGAAGTGTATGGCAGGCTTTGGCATGGACTGAGGGGGAAGAGCATGTCTAAGGCCCTTAGCATCGCTTTATGGTTGGGAAAGTGATGGATTGTCAACTCAACCTTACACTCCACTAGCATGTCTAGGCCAGAGTAGCGGAGGTGGTTAAGTGGATTTAACTCACCGTCACATGATGGCTAACCTTGACTGAGACCGAAAGAAGCAGTATCCTAAAGAAACATATTAGCTCCCCAAGCTAATTCCTAGACTTTAACTCAATGGAATAACAGTCTGGAGACATGCATATGACCCAGGTCCGACACAGACAGGTCACTCTTTAGTACATGACTGCAGAGGACTAGACAAAGAAAAATGAGATCATTTGAATGCAAATTTCCCTTAGCATATACATTTTTGACAAACGGGCCATTCCCTGTCCCCAAAGCTATGCAATAAATCTGCAACGTCATCCTACAGCATCTGTCTTTATTTTGCCATAATAAGAAAGGCCATCCAGTGATATTCCTATCATTATGCGCTGTTTTTGATCTCAGAAAAAGCCAAATGAAGAGCAATAAAAGACAAGAAAATCTATACTGAACTTGATAGCTCCATTCCAACACACAGAATATTGATCTTAGAGTCCCAGTAGTAGAAATGGGATCATGTCCCTCGATGTTACCTAGGTTACTATTTAAATCTATTATCACAGCAAAAAAAGCTTCCCTGTTTGGGAAGCTCACCTGAATACTCTTTATGACTGAATTACATGTACAATTTTTCAACACTACTGATCTTCCTCCTGTTAACAGCAATTCAGAACCTACTAAAAGTCCCATGTCTGGTCTTCCATTACTCAATGCATAAATTCCCTCATAGATGTTCCTGTGACTTTGCTGAAACATACTAAATGCTCAGATCATGAACTGTACATCAGAGAGTGACTAAAAGTGATTGATTTCATTGCTGATAAACCTTGGGTGTAAATGTCCCCTTTTGTAAAAATTCTGACGACCTCGGTACTATTTGTATTTTACAAATCATGACATAGCTTCATTCTAAGTTCATCTAAACTAATATGGCACTGTGATTACTGACTGACTTTCCTTCAATCCCAGGCCTCTCAGAACCGAAATGCACTGCACAAATATAATACCCCCAAGACATGCTTAGCTCTCACCATTACAATAACAAGGGAGGTTAGTATTTTTTTTTTTTTTTTTTTTGGGGGTGATATATGTATGTAACTTTCTCAATCATCAACATTCACAATTTGTTAGGGATGATCTATTATCATGGCAGCATCCACATTAATGTATACTGAACAAAACTATAAACACAACAATTTCTAGGAATTTAATGAGTTGCAGTTCATATGAGCAAATCAGTCAATTGAAATACATTTATATAGATATGCATCTTATATTTATTTATTTTTATTTATCCTTTATTTACCTGTTAGTCACAGATACCTTAAAACTTTTTACGGCTAGGCACCCCTCGACAACATTCCACTGAAAAGGCAGCGCGCAAAATTCCAAAATATGTGGTAGAAATAGGTAACTTTCATACATTAACAAGACAAATACAGCAAATGAAAGTTAAACTTCTTGTTATTCTACTCATCATGTCTGATTTCAAAAAGGCTTTACAGCGAAAGCACAACATATGATTATGTTAAGTCAGAGCCAAGTCACAAAAACACACACAGCCATTTTTCCAGCCAAAGAGAGGAGTCACAAAAAGCAGAAATATAGATCAAATGAATCACTAACCTTTGAGAATCGTCATCAGATGACACTTATAGGACATCATGTTACACAATAGATGTATGTTTTGTTCGATAAAGTGCATATTTATATCCAAAAATCTCAGTTTACATTGGCGCGTTACGTTCAGTAATGTTTTGCTTCCAAAACATCCGGTGATTTTGCAGAGAGCCACATCAATTTACAGAAATACTAATATTAAACAATGATAAAAGATACAACTGTTATTCACAGAATTAAAGATATACTTGTCCTTAATGCAACCACTGTGTCAGATTTAAAAAACACTTTACGGGAAAAGCAAACCATGCAATAATCTGAGTACTGTACTCAGAGACCAAAACAAGCCAAACAGATATCCGCCATGTTGAAGTCAACAGAAGTCATAAATAGCATTATAAATATTCACTTACCTTTGATGATCTTCATCAGAATGCACTCCCAGGAATCCCAGTTCCACAATAAATGTTTAATTTGTTTCAATAAAGTTAATCTTTATGTCCAAATACCTCCTTTTTGTCCGCACGTTCAGCCCAGTAATCCAAATTCATGATGCACAAGCAGACGAAAAGTCAAAAAGTTCCATTACAGTCCGTAGAAACATGGCAAACGATGTATAAAATCAATCTTTACGATGTTTTTAACATAAATGTGTTCTAACCGGAGAATTCCTTTGTCTTCAGAAGTGCAATTGAACTCAAGCTAACTCTCACGTGAACGCGCGTCACAAGCTCATGGCACTCTGCCAGACACCTGGCTCAAACAGCCCTCATGAACCTTAGGAAATGCATGCTTCACAGTAGAAGCATCAAACAAGGTTCTAAAGACTGTTGACATCTAGTGGAAGCCTTAGGAAGTACAATTTGACCCCATAGACACTGTGTATTTGATAGGCCAAGAGTTGAAAATCTACAAACGTCAGATTTCCCACTTCCTGGTTGGATTTTTCTCAGGTGTTCGCCTGTCATATGAGTTCTGTTATACTCACAGACATCATTCAAACAGTTTAAAAAACTTCAGAGTGTTTTCTATCCAAATATACCAATAATATGCATATATTAGCAACTGGGACTTAGTAGCAGGCAGTTTACTCTGGGCACGCTTGTCATCCAAACGTGAAAATGCTGCCCCCTATCACAAACAGGTTAAAAGAAATGAGCCTCAGGATCTTGCCACAGTATTTCTGTTGAAAATTGCCATTGATAAAATGCAATTGTGTTCGTTGTCTGTAGCTTATGTCTGGCCATACCATAACCTCACCCCAATCAGGGGGCGATAACAACGATAACATCAGTAAACCGCTCGCCCACACAACTCCATGCACATAGTCTGCAGTCGTGAGGCCAAATTCTTGTAAATTCTTGTAAAAAAAAGACGATGTTCTTAACTGACTTGCCTAGTAAAATAAAGGTTAAATAAATAAATTAACATTACAATCTCTGGCAACAGCTCTGCTTGACATTCCTGCAGTCAGCATGCCAATTGCATGCTCCCTCAAAACTTGAGTCATCTGTGACATTGTGTTTTGTGACAAAACGGCACATTTTAGAGGGACCTTTTATTGTCCCTCCCCAGGACAAGGTTCACCTGTGCAATGATCATGCTGTTTAATCAGCTTCTTAATATGCCACACCTGTCAGGTGGATGGATTATCTTGGCAAAGGAGACATCCTCACTGACAGGGATGTAAAGAAATCGAGAAATAAGCTTTTTGTGTGTATGGAACATATCTGGAACATTTTCTGTTATTTCAGCTCATGAAACATGGGACCAACACGTTATATGTTGCGTTTATATTTTTGTTTGGTTCTTATTTACAGTAAAAGTGACTCTGAAATTACACAATACATTATTTACCATTAATTTCTATTGGAAACAAAATTATCTGAAACACAACCCCAAAAAAACAGACAACACATTTGTAGTCACAAGCTTGATGTATTCATTGCGTGTATTTGTTGCATGTGTTCATTGCGTGGTCCTGAGTGGCTCAGTTGGTAGAGCATGGCACTTACAATGCCAGGGTTGTGGGTTTGAAAATGTATGCACTCACTACTTACTTTAAGTCGCTCTGGATAAGAGTGTCTGTTAAAATGAATATGGGAGCAAATAGTTTACTTTTTAATAACCATACAGTATAAGTGGCACCCGAGTGGCACAGCGGTCTAAGGCACTGCATGACAGTGCTAGAGGCGTTACTACAGACCCTGGTTCCATCCTGGTAGGTATCACATCCGGCCGTGATCGGTAGTCCCATAGGGCTGTGCACAATTTGTCCAGGTTAGGTGAGGGTTTGGCCGGGGTAGGCCGTCCTTGTAAAAAAAAGACGATGTTCTTAACTGACTTGCCTAGTAAAATAAAGGTTAAATAAATAAATAAAGGTTAAAGAATTGTGTGAATTTTCCCAATACTTTTGGCTCCTAAAATGGGGGACTACAGAAAGTGCTGTCATTTCTAAACGGTCCACCTGTTATGGATGAAAATACTCTCAAAATAAAGCTGAGTATAGGGCCAAAGCAATACACAAATGTGTCACTGTCCCAATAGTCACTGCATTTCAAAATAATTTTAAGACCAAAAGCGAACATTTTCATTTTCCATTTGTGTGAGGTTTTGTTTCAAATGCAGGCGGCAGACATTTTTGAAGCAGAATTTGAGTAACACCATCACACAGAAATACTTGTGCTGTATGATTTCAAGGCAAGAGGGTACTTTGCAATCTCTATCTTTTCTTAAATGTGTCTGTGTGTGCTGTTCTTAGTTACACATGCACCAAACTGATCCTGCATTTGATATACAGCAGATGAGCCTCATAATCTGTCTGGATTTGAGCCGGAACGTTTAACCTCGACTACTCGGAGTGTTAGTGCTCTTTAGCATTGAACTGTTAGCCACTTTTAAACACTGTAGCGCAACCACACAAACATTTAAAAATGGAGCATTGAGATACATAGACATACTGTAGGTAAATTGCACCAAAACTGGCATGCAGACAGACCCTGGGGGTTGATTTACACCCATAGCCTTTGAAAACGTAATGATACACAGTTCAGGATTTAATGAGGAGCCTTTCTGCCGGTGACAATGCAGGTTTATGGGGTTGAGCCTCATAATCTGTCTGGGGGGGGCTGACACACCCAGTGTCTCACGTGGAGGTCGCTGCATCCGTGCCAAGCCTAGTCATTAAAAAAGAAAGCGCGCACAGGGCTTCTGAGGTCTTACTTCTGAGGTTTTAGGCAGGCAAATCCCACTGTCATCTCACTAGAATTGAAAAGCACAGAGACCTCATTTAGATAGAAGGTCTCCTGAGAAAAGATGCCATGATGGCTTCATAAACATGTTTTTCTGACGTACAGCAGGCCACCAGGGAACCATCCACAGGGAAGGGTTTTGTTGTGAGCCACACTGTGAAGGCCATCGGAACACTGTAGGTTGTGGTTGACTAAATATGTTATTTTTCCGCGTATTCGCTGATTATAAATTAAGATGCTGCCTGTTTTGTAAAGGTAATCTATCGTTCACTGTACATAGGAAATCACGACGTGTCTCTTGTATTCATGGACTGTTTGAATTGTTACATTAAATGTCTCCCCCAACAACATAAAAAATACTTCTTAGAGGAAAGGCCAGTCATTTATGCTAATTTAAATCAGTGATCCTCCAAAAGTGGAACAGATGTCTTCTATCGGAAAAATCAAACTTGGTTCCTGAATGAAACATATGGATATTCAAACAAAGATTCAGCACTTGAGATGATGTACTATGATAAAAAAGAAGAAGACTTACTAAATGACTTCCAATATGTTAAAGAGCTCGACGGGTAGAGCTTTTTTGTTAGTTCAGCAAAACAATTTGTTGAGAGATAGTAACATTTAAAAACTCATTTCCAAAGAGAACTCAGTCCATATCACCACAAACCTAGCAACGGGTAACATTGACAGTTGACTCGATGTTGGCGCAAACTATTCCAAGTGAACTTTTGCCGGAGACTATTTCTATTTCTAAACAACATTTAATTTTGGATTTTGAAGCGAGATGAAACACTGAAACCTTAATTGCCTCCTCTGCATACATATAGTTGACGTGAAATTGTATTTCTTGAATATAAATAAACGCAGAGAGCACCACGAGTACTAACTCACTGTTCATTTCCCTGGAGGGAAAATCTTATAAAAGAAAGTACTCAATAACAGTGTGAAAACATACACAATTAAGGTGAGACTCTGAAGATCTTGCACATTTCCCCCTATAGACATATGCAAAAGCATTTGATTAATAAAACAACCTTACATGGGCGAGACCAAACAACTTACAGTATTTTGGTTTTATTAAAGTAGTGCATCTTTGTCGCACAGGAAACATGGGACTTTGTCTGCATTTGCACATTAATGCAATGCATGTTTGATTGACTCCATTCCCTAGTCGCATACAAGACATTCATAACCAAATACTCCTTAGGGTATTGTAATTAAGCATCTCTTACCTTAAGGTATCCTAGGCTAATCTTAAACCTTTGTCTTTGTCTTTCTGGGCACACTGAAATCACACGGATATGCTATATCACTACTCAACATCCAAATAGTCAAAAACTAAAGCAATAGGACTGGTTCTATGATTGAATTCTTGCTCTGGATGAGTGACATCATTGGTTATCACATGAAAACAACAACACAAACTAAACATCTCATCATACTGGTACATTAATGTGTTTCTGAAGGACAGAGAGCACTTGGCTGGAATGCCAGGACCTCATTGTTAATTGTCTATGGTGGTGTCAATTGTCTGCTGCTGAGATTGCCCTGCTTCCATCCACAAAACTTCCCCCTTGGATTGGACAAGCTTTTGTTCTCCACTCATATTTCAATCAAATCCAATCCCGACTCGGTTTCCGAGCAGCAGAGGAGGAGGGGAGGGGGGGGGGGTGGAAGTAGACGGGGGTCATGTGTTATCCAAAGGCCTAATGAGAACCTTCAGTCAACGCATTGGCTGTCATTTTTTATCCTGTCCTTCCTATGAGATAAGAGCGAGAGAGCGCTGTGCAGATAGAGGCTGTCCATTTCCAAATGTACTAATTAAACTGAGACCAACTCAAAAGAGCCCTAGCAGGTTTTTTTCTTCTCACATTTGAAAACAATCATTGCTGCTAGGCAACCCAAGCCCCTGGTACTAATTGTCCCTCTATCAACTTAATCTGGCATTTGCAACTTCACTTAAGTCTTTTTGAGGCCTGGATGTCTGTTTCTTGTCTTACTATGACATTAGCATGGCATTAATGTGAGCCTACTGGGTCTATGGTCCGTGTCTGCCAGACACAACAATAGCAATGTCGCAAATAAAATATTTGCGACATCTGTAATGAAAATGGAAGATATATGAGAATGATTTTGATCCGTTCAACATCATTTCTATCCGTTCGACAGGCATGGATTTTTCTTTCATGCGTCAAATGATGATGGAAATGTTGTTTTTTTTCAAATAAATGATGACTGCCGATGATTACCTACTGCTTGCAAAATGATTTTTTTTCAACTATAAAAATAATGTTTCTTTGCAGGACAAGGATTATCCTGACTTTCAAGAATGCTTGAATTGCTTCACCTTGCTTTTCTGGTTGGTTTTTGATGCAAGTATCACCATGGCACGAACCGTGGCGATACGTTGGCACATGAAAATGATTAGAATATGGCAAATATTAGTCAGTTATTGCATTCTATCCTTGCGGGCTTTCGCGGGCTACCTGAGACATGAAACAGATAGGTGGGCAGGCATATAGGCTGTCACCAATTTATTAATGTGCAATTTGCCTAAATGGGTGATGGAAACACTTCATCCACTACTGTTTTATTCAACACTGTAGGTTTCTGTGATGTCATTATGTCCAATTGTTATCGGAACAAGATAGTTAAATGGAAACTCCCCTAGCAGGTAATTGTGGCATCTATTTTATTTATTTTTATTTATTTAAAGCCAACAAAAAAATTACTGAGTTCATTGAAGTTCATTGAAACATAGCTACTGATCTCGTGATTTAAGTACGAAAAAGTTCAATTGGTTAATTTCCTTGCCAAGGGTGTAAAGATTAGTAGGGGTCATGTTGGATATCAAGGACTACATGCTCTGATTTGGTCGGTCCGTACACTCTTCGAAAAAAAGGTGCTATGTAGAACCTAAAACGATTTTTCGGTTGTCACATTGGAGAACCCTTTGAAGAACCCTTTTTGGTTCCAGGTAAACCCATTTTTGTTCCAGGTAAAACTCTTTTGGGTTCAATGTAGAACCCTTTCCATATAGTAATCAGATATTATACTTCATTTTATAGAAATGGCTGAACCTGAATTTGTCCCCATATACATTGTCACTACCAAAAGGGATTTTTTTTATATAGTGATATTGAAATGATTGGAAATCACGATTACACTAAGGAAGTATTTATGCCCATTAACTCAAGGTAAATTGAAATCAGGGACTGCGTGGTCTATAAATATGTGAATGACATGTTTTATAAAAATGACATTTAGGCACATTCCATTTCACCACTAATAACCCAATCATAACACGTTATAATTATGTCTGGATTCTAGCAGTAAGCCCCACTACACATTTGCCTTAATTATCTATTTCCCACCATTTTAACTGTGACTTTTGTATGCACTGCAATGAACAAATCCTCTGCAGTCGCTTGCCGCCAAGACCTACGCGGGCACTAATGTGGAAGAAAGACAAATGTTGTAAACATTAGGGCTTTGCCCTATCAGGGAAAATACTAATGGAATACCGGGAAGTGGCTAGAAGTGCAGTAATACTGCAGTCTATTTCTAGAGAGAAAAACAAAGCTTTTAAGGGGCCATGAATATTTTAAAGAGGAGAGGGCTCTAATAGGACCAACAGGTCTACGAGCAGTGCCTATGCTGCTCACATCGAATAAGAAATTGATTACAAATCAGTCACTGTAAAATACAATTCTGGGCACAGACAAAGAGCGACTGAAAGAAACCATTTTCAGGCCGAGAGCCTTTTTGATTTGGCTCATGTTGATCTTGTATTGATTCCGCCTACGTTGGTCAAATATCACAATCCCACTTATGAATGCTCATTGATTGAGGCTTGATTTTCAGATGGCTAGGATGGAAGGTTGACCAGACAGGACACATGGAGAAGTTGATTAGAGCATCAGACAACCAGGGACAGATCATTGATCCAAATGTCTTTGTCTGATTGGGATGAAAGGGATTGGTATCCTTTGCGTGTGCATGCAGACAAGGCCCTACCCTGGCTGAATTTGCCTCAGACTCATGCATGGGAGGAAAGTGATCATACTTTCATTGCGGAGGGTTTTTATAAGCATATGATATAAGTTCTATGATGGGGTCTTTTGTTCCGCAACATATACAACCATCTTTGATTATATTATTCTTCCAATTCCAAACTAATAATTGTGATGGAAAATGGGAAACATGAGTTTTACATTCACTGTATTCCTATTTTCCTGTGTAGCTTATCATGTGGCATGACAATTCACTAGCAGCAGTTTGCTTGCACTGGTACCATGCAATTGTGCATCCAGCAAAAGGAAAGGCACATTAAAACTCAGTTTCCCAGAAATCCAGGTAAACCAATGTTTCTCTCACTAATATTATAAGAAATTCCATAGCTTTGTCATGTGTACCAATCATCTCGCCTTCCTCCCAAAGTGTGCACTTGTTTACTTCCCTTCACTGATTTGAAAGGAAATAACTGGTATAAGATGGTGGAAACTCCCACTAGTCCTTGCCTCCACCACTCCAATGCTTTTCGATTTGTGTAAAGGAGTGAACACACTTCAGGAAAAACAAAGATATTATTGAGACCCACCCCATGGTCTACACCCTACATACTCGACTAGCGGACCACGGACCAGATCCGGACCCAGAACGGGGTTAATACTCGGTCGGGCTTCGAGGTCGCATGTGTTGCGAGGTGGTGGTTTGTTACTAAGCCGATAAATTACAATGTCCAACCACACCTTTGCCACCTAGGATTTTTTTGTGACTGGACCTTCTCAAATAGTACTTGAGTATCCCTGGTCTACACCTATGAAAAGCCCATTTTTTACCATACAATGGTAAAAACAATCAATGTTCCAGAGCATCTGAAATTCTCTGGGGAAATCAAAGGATTGGTGTGTACAGTATTAACACCTGCTCATGATATAAAAACAAGCAATGCTCTGCACCAACTGAGAAACTAATAGAGATAGCAGGGTACAAGAAGTAGCTAATGTATGTTGTATCAGGTTCATAAAGTGAGAGATGGCTCCATCACTGTACAAAACCATTTTTATAACAACAAAAACATTCTGTGTAAGATATGAATTACTGAGAATGCAATGAGGCAGGATCTCTGGTGGCTTCTCCAAAGCTCTAATTTACACTCTTATATGAAAAGGTGCTATCAAGAACCTTAAAGCCTCTTAAGGATCTGCCCCTTTTCTTACATTTTTGCCTAAAATGACATACTCAAATCAAACTGCCTGTAGCTCAGGCCCTGAAGCAGGGATATGCATTTTTATTGGTACCATTTGAAAGGAAACACTGACGTATTTGGAAATGTGAAAGGAATGCAGGAGAATATAACACAATAGATCTGGTAAAAGACGATACAAAGAGAAAAACAACAGTTCTTTTGTATTTTGTTTGTACCATAATCTTTGAAATGCAAGAGAAAGGTCATAATGTATTATTCCAGCCCAGGTGCTATTTAGATGTTGGTCACTAGATGGCAGCAGTGTATGTGGAAAGCTTTAGACTGATCCAAAGAACAATTGCATTTATGTTAAAAATGTTGTATAAAAGACTGCCCAAACGGGCCTAATTTGTTTATTAATAACTTTTCATGTTCAAAATTGTGCACTCTCCTCAAACATTAACATGGTTTTCTTTTACTGTAATAGCTACTGTCAATTGTGCAGTTGGAGCTACTGTCAACAGTGCAGTTGGATTAACAAGGATTTAAGCTTTCTGCCAATATCAGATATGTCTATGTCCTGGGAAATGTTACTGTTACTTACAACCTCATGCTAATAGCATTAGCCTACGTTAGCTCATCCGATCCTGAAGAAGTTTTAAAGGCTTCTTCGGCTGTCCCTATAAGAGGACCCTTTTTCCTTTTTAGTTGCAGGTAGAACCATTTCTACAGAGGGTTTTACATGGAACCCAAAAGGGTTCACCTGGAACCAAAAAAGGGTTATCCTATGGGGACAGCCAAAGAACCCTTTTTTTTAAGAGTATAGTGCATAAAGAAGATAAAAACGAATCTCCTGTAACTACTTTGCTCCTGCATAAAGGGAACATACACCACAGAAGATCTCTGAACAATGTTGCTTTGACCCCATAATATGATCTTGCACATTCCATGACAGACATTTTATGAGATGAGATGTAATTCTTACCTTTGTAGAAGCATTCCTCGCTGTGCATGATAGTAATTCTCTGTGCACCCAGACAGGAGGCACGGTGGAGCTCACAGTGGTTCTGATACAACTTGCCGTCCGAGCCACACACCGGTTTGTAGTGTGGTTTACAGTGGTCCAGACAGTTGCACTCCCCTTTACCACTCTCATGGTTGACCACGCAGTGACGCCCAAGGCCACAGTACTTGTGCTCACAAGGACTCTGGAAGCCCTTGTTATGGCCCAAAAACCCTGCAAGGAACACACAAATAAAGAAATGTTTAAAATCAGACAATAATAAGATTAATAGGACGATAGTATGTTAGAGTTTGAACGTTGGCTTAAAGTACAGCTGTAGGAGCTTAATTTGACCAGTTTCTCACAGAATAAAAATAATTCTGCAACAACAGGAAATGTGAATTATTGTGTGGATTATAATTAAATTACATTTTTGTTGTATGGGTTGATAGATTTTTAGTGAGGGCAAATCAAGTCTGACATTTTAAAGGGAAATTTCAAACCTTTAGAAGCCTTTTTAAACCTTGATTACACTACAAGTTTGCATTTCCTGCAACAACAGGGTGATCAAATTTAGATCCCATGTAGATGCAGGTTATACAAGAATGTAAAAACATTAACATCAGATACTAGAAAGGTAATAAGATGATAGTCAGAGTTTGAAAAGCTTTTGAAGTTCACTTGTAGTAACTGTCTAGGTTTAAGTAAATCTCCCATTGAGGCAAAAATGTGTGTTTTATATTATTTTGTACTACTTTTCAGGCAGTGAGTCAACCTTCACACGCAGTGAGTATTCTTGACAGGGCAAGAAGCACGGTAACCTCTCATCCGTACCAAATGTGTTGGGGCTCAAACGGAAGGTTGCTCTCTATTAGGTCCCCTATCCACCAGTTCCATTGCCCTTTGGAATCATTCTCAAGGGCAGTGTGCAAATTACTTTTCCTTATTTGTTTCTCTGTCTGGCTTAAGCTTTCGCAAGCAACATTGTTTCAGCTGGGCACTCAGTTTCCCGCACCGATGAGCTCGGGACAGACACAGCTCTGTTTCAGGTGTTCTTGACTTTTCTTTTTACAAAAAAAGGTTCATTTGTCAGCAAGATACATCACTTAGGCTAATTCAGGCTACAAGAGTGTAGGCCTAATGACAATCGTTGAATGTAATGACACTATGAGACTAATGATGGCCACTGAAATGATGGGAAGATTCACTCAATAAGCACAATTTATCTGCTGGAGGTCTATTTATGTTGCTTTTTGGTTGTCTACCTCAATAATTATTAGGGCACCATTTCACTACATAAGCTAAAAGCATTGTGAATAAAGTACGAAGAAAAATGTGTATACACAACGTATCGAGCGCCGTCCTACTTTTCACAAATACACTATTTTGAAATGTTTATATTTATCGGACAATCCATTGCTGTAGTGAGCTATATAACATGAAATATACATTAGGATCAAATTATAAACAAGGGGCTACCATACTCTTCTCTGTAATCATCTTTGAGCTTTAGTATTGGCCATTGAATAAGGAGTGGTGCATCGTAATGGTACGATGTTTCAGTGCCTCAGATGCCTTCTTTACAATTACCAATGCATCTGCCCCACAAGGTGCACACGGTATTCTAATAAACAAACCCCGCTATAGAGGGAAATAAAAACACTCTACTCTCATTGGTCAGCGAGGGAATCCGTTGGCAGGGAACCTGCTGAATACAGTAACAAACAAACCACTCGTAAAGAGGCTTCGTCACCCTGGTAGCGACTCCCCGTGGGTGTATTATCCCCTATCTGTCAGGGAGGATTTAAACGATACAAGTGTCTACATTGTGGCCTGATTCAAGCCAATCAATGGCCATGGTTCGCTGTGATTTATTTAGCCCCCTCGGTGCGGTGCCATAATGATTATTCAATGTGACTTTGTGTTGCACAGTAAGGTGCCCAAACGCCACTGACGGGGGTCATAGAAGGGCAGAGGGAGTTGGTTATTGGTATGCACACCCAGTCTCTGGGTGATCCAGTGACATCAAAGACAAATGAATAATTCTGTGCAATGATTTGTTTATTGATGACTAGCCGTTTCAAAGTGAGAGGCGTGCGGCGGGAGGGAGGGAGTATCCGATTCTGGGCGCTAGTTAGCGTTACTGCATTTGTAATTGTTGCTGGCTTTATCCGATGAAAAAACTATTTTCTTTGGAATGTTCACTTGGAAAATGTTCATTCATTATTCATAACTGTATTGTACAGCAATGAGGACGATTTTCAGAAAGACAGATGGACAGATAGAGTTGCGTAGATGAACGGCTGTATCCAAAATGCATGGATAGTTCACAGGGAACTGTCTTGATTTGAAGGCAACAACAACAGTGGAAATGAGTGAGGTAAAACAATAACCAGGGAAAAATAAGTCATGCTCACTGGGAAACAGTGAGTGTCAGATGTATTCAGCCCATGTGCTCAGTCTGATGGGCTAGTAAGCATTTCACCTGTTGTTTATGAAGTATGTGACAAATAAAATAACAGTTGATTTGAACATATGTTGACCCCAGTGTACATAGTTTTGAAGGGCAACGCCCTTCTACCTATTCATATTCATAATGAGATGCATGTCGTGTTTAACTCTAAAGAGTTGCATGGACTCAAAAGACATGACCAGAATGACATTGCAGTGGTTCAAACACGAAAGCATTTAAGATGGAAAACTCAATAATGTCCCTGTGCACCACTCGTTGCATCATACTTTGGTAAATCATTATAATACATAAATGTCTAGTGCCTTGTGGCTACCAGAAGCATTTACCTCTTCGGTATGCTCCACCTTACTCTCTTTGCGGTGCCTTTCTGAATCTGAAGCCTTCAAACCCATTACAAAGCTGAATCTAACTGACTCGCTCCCATTCACATTCATAAGCATGCCCCCAAAGCATGCTATTTACAGCACTCTCTCAGATATACAATGCATGCCTTTTCCCCAACAATATCCCATTTGCCGTCTCCATTTGTTCCATAAACCCAGGATGCAAGACCCGGCCCATGTGATGTTTTCGTAACAGCGGCTCTGAGTCCTTGGGGAAAGTCGGGAGTGTAGTAAACAACAGTTTGGAAGCTCTCAGATCATCTCAGCTCATCTCACCGTGGTGAGTTAAGATTCCCCAGAAGACGCACGTGCGAGAACAAGATGATGCAAGTCTAAATAAACAGCACACTAAACAATGCAAAAAACTTTACATGACACGACGCACAACAACGACTCGCTCGCCACATGTCACCCCGCTTGGATTAGTTCCTTGAAAGTTGCACCAGTAACATATTGTGTTACCACGGTCTATGGAGAAGCGGCCTATGTAGAAAGTGGGTAAAACCGGAAAGGTGTCTGCACTCGAGAAAAGCATTAACATTAACGCTAAGCAGGAAAGACTGTGTATTTTTACTAGCATACCTGCTGTCATGGAAACAAAGAGTAATATATTCACGGTGGCAGGCCGGTGTCATTTAACCTGCTCCCTTTCAATCCTGAACAATTGTAATTCATTCCTCCACATTGGCTTAATTAAAACCTGATAAGAGTGTTTTAGGCAGAAGAGAGAAGCCTGATTAGTTCTCACCAGTGTGTGTCATCACTAATCACTTGTGGCATTTTTGTATTGAGAAAGACTTTAACATTAATAATTAATTAATAAATACCCATGAAAGACCCCCTGCTCAGAAATCACAAGAAGGTTGTCGGCTCTATTCTTACATCACTGCATTGCAGGGCATATGACTACAGGGGAAAACTACATGTATATGGCACTCTGTTGGTGGCAAGAATTTTATATAATAATTTTTCAATTGGAAAAACTAAGTGTTGAATCAAGCGTCGTTTTTTGTACCAGTTCATAAACCATGTGTCATGGAATTGGTATATCGAAAATATCTTCCCATTTATTTTGAATTTGTATGGCACAGCTGTCAACATTTTTGTTCTCAAATGAAACTGGTATATTTTTCTATTTATGCCAGTTCCTTTCAGCCAATTTGTATCTTAAATATATGGCGGGCAAACAAGTTCCCTACCTTCTCCCTTTTCCACTTGCCTCCTCCACTTTTGTGGTAGTGCTGCAATCGGTTGGCTGTAAATTAGGATTGAGCAGATAATCCCGTATATTTCCGATAGCTGCATATGTGACATAACTCCTTCTATTCATAATGTCATTAATAAGTATAATACCATTTTTTTTTTAAATCATAAACACATTTTTTTCATTAATGAGTATATTTGAGTTTAACCATAACATTTGTTGTAATATTTGTTCTATCTATTCTGGAGGATTAAAACTCTAATTATAACCAGCTTTGTATGGCTTGTTTAAGACAGAGTGATACTTTAAACCAAATGTTACTTTCAATTAGTCGGACATGATTTGTAATCTTAGTTAGCATCTCTCGACAGTGGACTATTTCCTCAGTGAACCTATTGCAAAGTTAATTCTATTGTGTTCTGAACGAGGGGACAGAAAAATGTATTTACCAAAACAAATGTACTTTTGTACAATATTGAGTCCCACAATATGGAAAGGAGTTGTAGGGAAGATGGAGAAATACTGTACATACTATTAGAGACACATATGTTGAGCGTATGTTGAGCGTGGGTTTACCTGCAGTATGTAATTGTCAATCTATACAATTACATACTGACTGGGAAAAAATTGACAATATAGTGAATTTCTATTTTTAAAAGCTCTAGGATCAAGACGTAATTGGTTTGATTACACAAAATGGTAGGCTAAACCCAGTGCCAGTGATCTCCCATTGTTACTAAAAGCATGTTTAGGCACAGACTTGCTCGGAGCTGAGTGACGCCCAACTGTTAAAACATTGTTCAATATAGATGCCTCATGACATTTTTTGGAACGATAAAAAAAACACACACACGCTTAAACGTTTTGCTACCGTACCTTCATTTCAAATAGCGTAATACATCTGTCCAAATCCTCAGTGACTTGGATAGGCCTATACTTCTTTGTGGGAGAAAGATTCCCAAATATTTGAATGTCGTTTCTCTGCCAACACAACCTTGCTAGGAATGCATCCAATAGGTAGTCACGGCGTCACAATGGAGATGATCAGAGGGTTGTTGCAAGGTTGTCGCTCAACATTTTCCAATAGTACCGATGTTGTACAAAGTTGTAGCCTATGAAGTTTCTGAAATGTTGTATTGGCACCAAAGCTTACACTCTGAAAAAGGTGTTGTGAAGTCCATCTCATCACAACCTACATTACAGTAATTGCAAAATTATGACAATTTATTGTGCTTGTTAGTGTTGATTAAACAACTCATGAAAATGTTTAACAAGTGATTATTTAAGGCGCAAAAGCTTTTAAAGCAGCCTCAAAAAGTTTTTTTTTTTAAATGATGTTGCCCTTGGGGTTCCTCTCGATGTAGCTCACAAGTGAAGCCTGAACCGAAACAGGTTGTCTTGGGAGATTGCTAAGTATTCAACAGGAAAGTAATGCTGTCGGCACAACAAGCTAAACCAATCCAAGCGTGCTCAGCCAATCGATTGACTGCAAGTGAGCATTAGTCCCCTGTTCTAGACCAAAGCACACAATTGGGTGTGTAAAGGTGCTGTTTGTGCAATCCAACTGCACGTTCACTCAACCAGGATTGAACTTTCCATCCCATTAATCTCTCTGGCCTGATCAGTCAATAGGGGCCCATGCTTTTCTCTCAGTGTGTCCATATTAGAATGCATCCCTCATTCCATGTCAGTAAATGGTCCTATTTGTCAGAGTGTGCCATGCTTGACTAATTGTCAACTCCTAACACTACTCCCAGTGTTAATTCACACAGCATTAAGTTGTCTTGCTGGTGGCAGCTAGCCACAGTGTGTGTTTGGTGACATACGATATCTTGGGGTGTTTTGGTACAGTTGTTATTTTGGGATTTTTGACCGCTGGACAGAAACACATGTCCCAGTAATGTGTTCATATTATGATGTGGAATTAGTTCATTTGAGGATGGGTTTTGTTTGTTCTATTATAACAGCTTGTTAATAGTGTGTCAAAAGAACACACTATCATGCTACATGTGTTTTTTTTTGTGTCTGAGTCGGTGTGTTCTTTAGAATCTGAGTAACTGCAACTATTGAATCTGAAACGGGGGAATTTACCATCAGAACCCAAATTAATCAAAGGTTCTCCCGTTTCTGCAAAGAACTGTACACCTCTGATTGTAAATCCAAACCAGTCCTTTCTAAAATAATTAAGAACTCTCAAAAGAGGAAGCCACCTCGCTGGGAGCCTAAATCGCTCTCAATGAACTCAAATGGGCATTGGATAGCATAAGTAAAGGCAAAACACCTGGATGGAATGGTATAAATTCTGAATCAACTAGGTCCACAATTACTCAAAATTATTAACACAGCCATTCACAAAAGAACATTTGGGAGAGATGTGAATACAGCACTAATTTGGCTTTTATTCAATAAAGGTAAGTATGCCAACCAGTGTTCTCACAATCTCCCCTTATCTTTGATAAACACAGATATTAAACAGTTTTCTAAAATTGTCGTCCTGTCTCAAAATATTGTCGTCCTGTCTCAAAACTTACTTACCCAAATTGGTCCACACAGGCCAAAGCGGGTTTGTTAAAAAGCTTTTATCCTCAGATAACCTCTATTGACTATTACGTATCTTAGATGCTTCATCAGACACAACAGCTCCTTGGGCTGTATATCTCTCGATGCAGAGAAAGCTTTTGGTAGACTAGAATGGTCATATCTCTGGTCTGTCTTGTAACATATGGGAATTGGATCACATTTCGTTAATATGATTGAAATACTATATGCCAATCCCTCAGCAATAGTTTAAAAAAACTATATCTGCTCAGCTCCATTCAGAATCACTAGAAGCGATCCCAATTGTGACTATTCTTATTATTAATGGAACCTCTGGCCCAGGCAATTCGGTAAACTAAGGAAATAACATCAAATCCTAAAATCGATTGATCACTTCATCAAAAATATATATAATTTAACTAGTCAGGTAAGAACAAAGTCTTATTTACAATAATGACCTTGCCTGGCCAAACCCCAACGACACTGGGCCAATGGTGCGCAGCCCTATGGGACTCCCAATCATGGCTGGTTGTGATACAGCCTAGAATCAAACCAGGGTCTGTAGTGACACCTCTAGCACTGAGATGCAATGCCTTAGACCACTGCGCTACTCGGGAGCCCCATTATATGCAGACAATATTTTACTGTAACTAGACAACGTACAGTTGAAGTCGGAAGTTTTGATTCACTTAGGTTGGAGTCATTAACTTGTTTTTCAACCACTCCACAAATATCTTGTTAACAAACTACAGTTTTGGCAAGTCGGTTAGGTCATCTACTTTGTGCATGACACAAGTAATTTTTCCAACAATTGTTCACAGACAGATTATTTCACTTATAATTCAAGGTATCACAATTCCAGTGTGTCAGATGTTTACATACTGACACACTGGCTGTGCCTTTAAACAGCTTGGAAAATTCCAGAAAATTATGTCATGGCTTTCGAAGCTTCTGATAGGCTAATTGACATCATTTGAGTCAATTGGAGGTGTACCTGTGGATGTATTTCAAGGCCTACCTTCAAACACAGTGCCTATTTGCTTGACGTCATGGGAAAATCAAAACAAATCAGCCAAGACCTCTGAAAAATTATTGTAGACCTCCACAAGTCTGGTTGGGAGAAATTTCCAAACACCTGAAGGTACCATGTTCATCTGTACAAACAATAGCACGCAAGTATAAACACCATGGGACCACGCAGCCATCATACCTCTCAGGAAGGAGATGCGTTCTGTCTCCTAGAGATGAACATACTTTGGTGTGAAAAGTGCATATCAATCCCAGAACAACAGCAAAGGACCTTGTAAAGATGTTAGAGGAAACAGGTACAAAAGTATCTACATCCACAGTAAAACGAGTTCTTCATAGACATAACCTGAAAGGCCGTCCAGCAAGGAAGAAGCCACTTCTCCAAAACCGCAAAAAAAAAAAAGCCAGACTACGGTTTGCAACTGTACATGGGGACAAAGATCATACTTTTTGGAGAAATCTCTTCTGGTCTGATGAAACAAAAATAGAACTGTTTGGCCATAATGACCATCGGTATGTTTGGAGGAGAATACATGTCATCATGAGGATGGAAAATTATGTGGATACATTGAAGCAACATCTAAAGATGTCAGGAAGCTTCAAACGTTGTGCAAAATGGCTTAAGGACAACAAAGTCAGGGTATTGGAGTGGCAATCACAAAGCCCTGACCTCAACCCTATAGAACATTTGTGGGCAGAACTGAAAAAGCGTGTGTGAGAAAGGAGGCCTTCAATCCTGACTCAGTTACACCAGTTCTGTCAAGATGAATGGGCCAAAATTCACCCAACTTATTGTGGGAAGGCTAACCAAAACGTTTTACCCAAGTTAATGCTACCAAATACTAATTGAGTGTATGTAAACTTTTGACCCACTGGGAATGTGATGACAAAAATAATTGCTGAAATTATCACAACTTCCGCCGAAGTCAGCTCCTCTCCTTGTTTGGGCGACGTCGCCGGCTTTCTAGCCATCGCCGCTTCATTTTTCATGTATCCACTTGTTTTGTTTTGTTCCCTGCACACCTGGTTTAATTCCCCAATCAATCTACATGTATTTATTCCTCTGTTCCCCATCATGTCTTTGTGCAAGATTGCTTGTGTTACGTGTGTATTGTTGACGAGCCAGACTGGCTTGCTTTTTTCGTGTTATTTTCATGAAGATGTTTATTATTAAACATAATTATTGTGACTGTTTTGCGCGTTTTGCACTTTTGCCTAAATAAAGTGTGCGCCTGTTCACAAATCTCTGCTCTCCTGCACCAGACTTCGTTACAAGTACGCACACATCTGACAGAAATAAACCATTCTCTCTACTATTATTCTGACATTTCACATTCTTAAAATAAAGTGGTGATCATAACTGACCTAAGACAGGGATTTTAACTAGGATTAAATGTCAGGAATGGTAAAAAACTGAGTTTAAATGTATTTGGCTAAGGTGTATGTAAACTTCCGACTTCAACTGTATCTCAATCGCTCTCAAACGCATTGAAGATCATAGATAAATTCTGATAAATTAATCTTACCAAATCAGCCCTAATGCCTCTCAAGACCCGATGGAGGACTCCATCTCCAATCCTTTCCCATTATAAATAGTTGGTAGTAGCTAAGGTTCCTTCCTTTGATTAAACCATTGCCAGAAATGTTAACAGAATGCTAAAATAATTTCAATCCTACCTCATGAAATAATATCTCTGTTTCTTTAACCGGCAGAATATCTATTGTCAAAATGAATATATTGCCACTGATGAATTTCTGTACCTCAATGCTTCCCATGGCTCACCCTTCTGGATATTGGCTTGCACAATTACTATTTGCCGCAAAATTGAAAGACAATAGAATGAAAATGGCATGCCCATGCCCCAATATTTCACAATAATGCCTTGTGATCTGGAGGGTGACCTTTTGCATCCCCCTAATTGCTCAAATGTGGAATCTGTATCCTTACCGATATCATGGATAGTAATGGTTTGAGAATATTCCAAGATTTGAAAGATACAGTACATACACATTACCAGACAATTCACTTTTTCTATGCTGGCATATGGAGTCCCTCGGAAAACTCAACTACTGAACCATCCAATGATGGGCTCCCAAAATAACTGATCTCAATAATATATAAACACCTTTTGGAAAGCTCATATTCTGAGCTAGCCATTAAAAAAGTATTGTTCACAGATTGAATCTGAACAACCCTTTAATTGGAACAGAATATGAATAAATATGACCTTGGCATCCTATCCAAACCATTAATTTATACATTTGAACATTATTCACAGATGTATTTAACACCAAGGAAACTGGCCCCAACTGTTCACCATGTCCCCTAAATCAGGTAGGCACATTCCTTCATATGATGTGGGAGTGCGCTGCAGTTAGATGCTTCTGGGGCAAAGTTACAAAATAGATTTTTAAGTGCATGAATTAAAATATAAAATGCTTTGCATACTTAATGATGATAGGCCCTTGAATCTTGAATACAAGCCAATTAGATATATTCATTTAGACTTTTCTTTGCTTTCAGGCCCACAGGAAGGGGTGGTACGGGGGGGTGTCTTTGGTCATTGTAGGGGAGGGGAGGGCAGGGGAGGTTGCGTTCAGGGGGGGGGGGTTAAAGTTCACAAAAAAACAAGCTTGTATTAGACTTGAAGCTTTTCCTCTGTCAAATACTCAGAATTTCTGATTTCCAGCATTTCTGATTTCCAGTGTTGTCTTCAAATAGAACACACAGAAGACATGACTGTCAGGCGTTGGCTTTGCAAGACTCTGAAGCCATGTCAAGCAATAAAAAACAAACAGAGGTGATTGACAGAGGTGTGTTTGAAAAGGCAAAACAAAAAATACTTGGGTGGTAACTGTTTCTTGTTGGATTAAACAACTTCCATAACCATTGACCTGAATGGAAAAAAACAGAAGGGAAATTAAATATGCATCTATTCAAAAAGCCAGAGGCGACTTAAGAAAAAGTGAGAGCCTGCAATGTTTTCCGCTCTTTTTTAATGCAGTTTCTAGGAGTACAGGCGACACAGAGTGTGCTGCCGATAGGATGAGCACAAATCCAATCCGGTCATTCATTATTTAGAATTTAAAATAAAAAACTTGAAGTGTTCTGTCCGTTGCTCTTTGCCTTGAGATGGGCAAGGATACAGCCATTAAGATAGGAAGATAAAGGGAGATGAACTTGAAAAAGTGAAGGTTACTTATTTATTTATCCCTAGATTTCTCTGTTGATTAATTTATAGATACAGTAAGTAGCAGGATGTAGAACCAAGTGCCCTTATGGTTGTCTGCATCCTCACTGCCCCAAGTCAAAAGCATTGTGAATGTATAAATGGATTAGTGCCTTGTCAGAATCGCCCAAGGAATATTACTTATTTTGGAGGGAAACATCCATGTGGGACTGGGGTTATACAACCAGGAACATGTGTTCCAACTCCGTCATTTGGATCTTTGTATTTATGCTCAGCAGGTGCCTTATAATAATCACAAAAAATGATTTTAGGAGCATAATCGGGGGGGTACATGAGGAGTTACATACCTAAGAGCCTTATTCA
The DNA here is from genome assembly GCF_023373465.1 of Oncorhynchus keta. Classification (NCBI taxonomy): domain Eukaryota; kingdom Metazoa; phylum Chordata; class Actinopteri; order Salmoniformes; family Salmonidae; genus Oncorhynchus; species Oncorhynchus keta. The sequence goes on from NC_068450.1 coordinate 40,876,903, forward strand.
TCTCTCGTGACGCAAGATCTTTGCACAGCTCCCTACTTTCATTTCACCACAACTATGCTGTCTTCGTTGCCATTCTAATCCAACTATCTAATCCAATATTTCCTCTTGACGAATGCTTATGAATAGACATTTCACTAAAACCACTGTAGAATTACAGGAATGTGATTCTCGCCCTCTCAGCCACGGAGTTGTGTCGCTAAGTCTAGCTACTTAAGAACTAATTGTAAAGCTTGAATCCTGATCTACTCTTGGTGCCAAGATAAATAATGCATTTATGGGGGGAATATTGGCCAAAATCTAGGGTCATCCTTCAATATAATTACAGTGTTGACCTTCAGTGGGGAGGGGGTGAATAGAACCTTATCACCAATCCATCCGTATGGCCTCCATTGTAAGTAGTCCTACCACAGTCCTTCGTTGATCACTGAGAGTAATGATAATGAATAATGAATCTTTGTTTAATCCCATACATCCTTCGCCTGATGTCGTTGGCCAGAAATGTATACGTGTCAACGTACAGAGAGTATCATCACTTAAAAGTAGACCTCTTGGTCTTCGAAACCTCTTGGTCTCTTTGATCTTACAGATGTAATAAAATAAAATAAAATGTTTTTGTCACGTGCTTCGTAAGACAACAGGTGTAGAGTAACAGTGAAATGCTTAATTACGGGTCCATTTCCGAACTATGCAGAGTAAAGATAAGATAAAAAAATGAAATAAAAATTGAAGTAGTGATACGAGGAATAAATACACAGTGAATAAGGAATAAAACTAATGAGCAAAAGTAACATGGCTATATAAAGGGAGTACCAATACAGAGTCGATGTGCAGTGGTATGAGGTAATTGAGGTAGGTATGTACTATACATACAGGTAGGGGTAAAGTGACTAGGCAACAGGATAGATAATAGACAGTAGCAGCAGCGTATTTGATGTGTGTGTACATTTTACCAGGAAAATTCACTGAGGACACATTTAAAGCAACGGCCTGGGGAATAGTTACAGGGAAGGGGAGGGGAGATTAATGAGCCAAGTGGAAGCTGGGGATGATTAGGTGGCCATGATGGAATTTAGCCAGGACACTGGGGTTAACATCCCTTCTCTTAGTGCCTTGAGATCTTAAGTGGCCACAGAGAGTCAGAACACCCATTTAACATCCCATCCAAAAGACAGCACCCTACACAGGGCAATGTCCCTAATCTCTACCCTGTGGCATTGGATATTGTTTTAGACCAGAGGAAAGAGTGCCTCCTACTGGCCCTCCAACACCACTTCCAGCAGCACCTGGTCTCCCATCCAAGGACCAACAAGGTTAGTCTGCTTAGCTTCAGAGATGCTTAGCTGCTTAACTTCAGAGATGTGTGTGTGTGTGTGTTGGGGTGTCAGTGTAAGTATGTGTGTGCATAGAGTCAGTGCAGAGAGTTAGAGTAAAAAAGGGTCAATGCAGGTTGTCCGTGTAGCCATTTGATTAGCTATTTAGCAGTCCCCGGAACAAGGTAGTTAACCCACTGTTCCTAGGCCGTCATTGTCAATAAGAATGATGGTGTTGTTTGTGGCCATGCAGTTGTGGGTGAACAGGATGGGACTAAGCACGCACTCCTGCGGGGCCCCTGTGTCAGGGGTCAGCATGATGGATGTATTGTTGCCTACCCTCACTTTCTGAGGGCGGCGTCAGGAGATCCAGGATCCAGTTGGAGTGCAATAGAGATTGCGTTATCTGTGGATCTGTTGGGGCAGCATGCAAATTAGAGTGGGTCCAGGGTGTCTGGGATGACGGCGTTGATGTAGGACATGACCAGCATTTCATGGCTACAGATGTGAGTGATCAGGGGTCATTTAGACAGGTTACCTTGGCGTTCTTGGGCACAGGGACTATGGTGGTCTGCTTGAAACATGTAGGTATTACAGACTGGGTCAGGGAGAGGTTAAAAATGTTGGTGAAGACACTTGCCAGCTGGTCAGCGCATGCCCTGAGTATGCATGAGTACGCATGCCCTGAGTAATACGTCTGGCTGTGCCACCTTGTGAATGTATGCATGAGTACGCATGCCCTGAGTAATACGTCTGGCTGTGCCACCTTGTGAATGTTAACCTGTTTAAAGGTCTTACTCAGATCAGCTATGGAGAGCGTGATCACACAGTCTTCCGGAACAGCTGATGCTCTCGCGCATGGTTCAGTGTTGCTTGCCTTCTATGCGAGCGAGCGTAGCATACTTATTTAGCTCGTCTGGTAGGTTCGTGTCACTGGGCAGTTTGTGGCTAGGATTCACTTTGTAATCAGGGACAGTTTGCAAGCCATGCCACATCCGACGAGTATCAGAGCTGGTGTAGCAGGATTCGATCTTAGTCCTGTATTAACACTTTTCCTGTTTGATGGTTCATCGGAGGGCGTTGCAGGATTCCTTATAAGCGTCTGGGTTAGTGTCTATTTTTGAAAGCGGCATCTCTAGCCTTTAGCTCAGTGCAGATGTTTACCTTTAATCCTTGGCTTCTGGTTGAGATATATAAGTACGGTCACTGTGGGGACGATGACGTCGATGCACGTGTTAATGAAACCGGTGACTGATGTGTTAAACTCCTCAATGCCATCAGATGAATCCCGGAGCATATTCCAGTCTGTGCTAGCAAAACAGTCCTGTAGCTTAGCATTCGCTTCATCGGACCACTTCCGAATTGAGCGTGTCACTGGTACTTCCTGTTTGAGTTTTTGCTTGTAAGCAGGAATCAGGAGGATAGAGTTATGGTCAGATTTGCCAAATGGAGGGTGAGGGAGAGCTGTGTGTGGAGTAAAGGTGATCTAGAGTTTTTCCCCCCTCTATTTGCACAGGTGATTTGCTGGTAGAAATAAGGTAAAATAGATTTCAGTTTAACTGCATTAAAATCACCATCCAATTGGAGTGCTGGAACTGGATATGCATTTTCTTGTTGGCTTATGGCCCTATATAGCTCGTTGAGTGTGGTCATAGTGCCAGCATCGGTTTGTGGTGGTAAGTAGACAGTTAAGAAAAATATAGATGAAAACTCTCTTGGCAAATAGTATAGTCTACAGGCTTATCATGAGCTATTCTAAATCAGGCGAGCAGAACCTCGAGACTTCCTTAATATTGGAGCGCTGCATATGGGGCCCCGCTGACGCTAGGGGGCTCTGTCGGGGTTTCAACTTATTGTTGAAAGGTTGAACACACAAGGTGTAATTTCGAAATTTGGTAGTGCATCTGCAGTTTTCCTCTTATGTGAGTCATTCACAGTCACTCAATTATCCAACATGTTTTAGCTGGATTGCTAGTAAGGTAGTCTAGCCAGCGATCTAAGCCTTGTAGCATCTAAGCCAACTGGGCATGCAGGGCACTGGCCCAGTGGGCCTGACCTAAAGGGGGCCCCCATTGATCACTGGGCAAAAAGGGTCAACATCATGGGATGTCTTTATCTATGTATTTCCGGATATCTGACATTTTATTAGATAAAAGGAGTAAACCTGCTCCATATACACATGTCCTTCATTTCATATACGGGGCTAGGATATGCTCCGTAACAGAACAGTTTCTACATTTCTCCAATCCAGCCTCCGAAATCTCCCTGCTACCGTATGAGCCAAGGGAGATATCTGAGGTTGAGATATGTTCAAGACACGCACATGATGCATGTGCACACGCTTATATATATTTGTAAGCGAGTATGTGTCACAATCTGACATACTTAAGCCTTTCTACTCAGGCATGAAATAATCCACATGTTTTCAGAAATGTATCATATCTGTTGTCATTAACACGTGAAGGTGACATATCTGAGCATACATTTGCACTATATTCAGAAGTAGGCTATACAAGGCATGGAAAGGCAAGCAATCGTCAGATTTAATCAAAGTTGCTATCTCCAAGGAACATCTCTGATATTTCTATTTTAAGAATGCAGCATAGCAAATCCAGAGCTCCAATCACAACATGTGTTTTGTGGAAAGATGCAAAGGTAGGCCAAACTTTGAAAAAAATGTTTTTATTTATTTATTATTTTTATTTTTTAACAGTTGCGCACTCTCAATGTTAATATCCCTGCCTGCCCTGTTTGAAATAATGGACAATGAGATGACGGCAGATTGGGTTGTCAGCGGCGGTCCCTAACAGTCCAGAACCAACGTGGGGGCAGAGTGTTGGTCTGTGATCCACTCCAAACTTTCAATGCATAAATCTAAATTGTGTCAATATTGCAATAAAATATTCATCATACCACAAGGTAGCTAACATTAGTCTGCCTGCTTCATTCATGACGAAAAGACAAATTGTGACTAGCCAAGTTAATAGTTAACTAGTGAGCAGCTCGTTAGCTAGTTAGCGTACATTAACCAGTAATACAAAATCTCTCTAAATGTTTTCAAACATTAGCTTTTACCTTGATGTTGGATAGGGGGTAAACAAAGGGAAGGCAATGTTGTTATTTGTTAGCTAGGTTCCTAGCTAAATTAGCTAAGCTACTGGGTAACTTTTACCCCCCTATCGAGCCTAGCTAGCTAGCCCTACTGGCCACTGGCCAAATTAGTTAATGTTCTTGATTCCAGTTACTAAGATAAATACAACATCTCAAATTAGCTACTCGCTTTAGCATTAACTTCTTTGCGGTATTGTCAGTTCAGCTTCTCACTTCTTTGTTTTTCCATTGCCAGTTCAGCCCCATCAATTACAAACTATTTGGTGGTGCCCAAATAAAACAATGACAGTTGGAACTTTGCTCATGCATTTAAACAGAGGGAATAAAAAAATAAAAAACGATATGGACTTAATATTTGTCAAATTATTGAGCATGTCCTCAAATACCAAATACACATCAGAAATTGTCCTTATTTAGCAAATCAAAATCCTGATATGGCCCTCAGCCAAGAGCATATGCATTGTATGTGCTGAGGAAATATACTATACTGTCAGTATTTGTCAACCTAGAAAAAATAATAATAATAAGATGTAATAAGATGTCCACATTGGCCTATTTCAGGATATCTAATGAGTTAATGTCCGGCCATACCATGTATGATATCTGGAGGGAATCCAAAATGTATTATTGATTATTGAAAACTCAGAAATGCATCAGAAATCGTCCTTATTTTCAGCATATCAAAAAGCATATCAAGAACGCAGCCAAGAGATGCATATCTGCACTTAATATACAGTAGCTTCCTATCTTGAATGTGCTGAGAAAACACAGATGTGCTCTGTATACAGTCAGTATTTGTCAACAGGAAGAGAGGAAATAGGATTTCACATATCTCTGGATATGGAATGAGTCCATATCCGGCATTTGGAAATGTCCATGTGTGATATTCGGAGTAATCCCAATATCATATAAGTCTAAAAGACACATCTGGATTCAGAGTGTCAGGATATGGTGCATATCCATAAAACTCAAAATACTGTACGCACTGGAAATGGTCTGTATTCTTTACAACAGTGGTCACTCGACTGGTCGATCTTCAAAGCATTCCTAGTCGATCATTTCTGTACAAAACCCAATGATAGGTCTTGCATTCCTATTTTTTTAATTCCTCTGGCGGTGTTGGCAGTAGGTGCACCCGATTCAGCTGCCCTGAGCGCCGGGTAGGCGAGGTGTTCCCATTTGGAATGATTTCATAAGTCTGAAGGTATAAACTCCCTTCCCAGCAGGCCTGGAGGGAGAAAATCAAGGGCACTATAGGTCTACCGCTGGCCAATCGGATGGCTCAGATTATCATGCCTGCAGTAACGTAGCAGGCGTAAAAAAAAGCTACAGAAAAGTTGATATTGTAAGATTTCTTAACTTTTAAAACCATGACTAGAGACAGAGACTGTCAACGAATGTTTAAGTTTTTACTCAGCACTGTCAACACTTTCTATTCAAACTTTTATAATCCATAAAATGTGCCTTCTCCCTGCTTCCACTCGCGTTACAACCAGCACTAAGCTGCAATGAATAAGTAGGAGAGTGTATCAATAGGTTTGCGCTGTTATTGTTATCCTCTTGGGTCTTTTTTAATATCGAGGAATATTTCACTGTCTCTAGTCATAACAATAACAACATGAATTTGTGCATGAGGCAGAAAAAATGCCGTGCAAGTTTTGCCATCAGCTGGAAAAAAGTGTCCCTTTTTGGTCAGTGTCAGCAGAGAAAAGGGAGATGTTTTTTTACGTTCCGAGAAGAACAACAATGCATTAGCAGGGCAATTCAAGCAAATCCATTACACAGCGATAATGTTTTGGGCCAATAGCCTACTGGCCTAACCTCATTACGACTGTAATGTTTTTAATAGGTTAATGTTGCATTGGCTTACATTGTTTAAGTAATGTAACAAATAAAATAAAAAAGGAACGGTAGATCTCAGCTTGCATTGAGACTCAGAAAGTGATCTCGACTTAAAAAAGGTTTGTGACCACTGCTCTAGAATATCAACAACATTACATGTAAAGATATCCCCTGATATGGACCCGTTTTACCCAGTGGATTTTCATAGTTACTTAGTCAAAAGTTATGGCAAAATGTGTAGAATTGCATGAAATGAGTTGTAAAAATACAAAAAAATCTGCCAAATGGCAAAATGAGAGAATGTTTTTTATTGTTTTTACAATTTGGCGGAGATAAGGCATTCTACATTTTCTGTAGGGCCCCCAAAATGAGAGGGGTTGGCCTGACTCCTATTATTAGGCTGTCCTAAAATGGACACCATATAACGATGAGAAAGTCAGTCAGCAAGATGATAATGGCTATCAATCGAAGCTTGATTTGTCAACAGCAACAATTGCATTTCAACACTCATTCTGCCATGTGAAATTTCCAGGAAGTTTGAAAAACACCTCGAGAGTTGCTAATTAGTTTCATGTCTATGCACACACCATCCCATTCTCAATGAATATGTAATCGTCCTGCACACATTACCTTAGAAACACAGAATCCTTTTGTTTAAAGTGTACAGTCCCTCCTGTACCGGATTCACACCCATGAATATTCAACAAATGCAAATATTGACTTTTCTCATGTAGAGTGAATCCTATCCTGGGGTTACAATAGAGATTTAAATAAGGAAATATCAGTCAAACCATATTTTGGGGGAATAGTTCTGATGAAGGTGACCTTTGGCCTACTATGATTGGAACATTAGCCACTGTAGCATTCGTCTTTAGCATTCACTCTAGCATTTATTCAGATTTTTTATATTATCTCATTGACCACACATATGTCTCCCACAAGACCATTGGAAATGTATGGTTCTATTCACAAGGATTTTTCAAGTGCATCTACAGTAAGAGCCACTGTGTGTACATTACAGATAGAGAAGGCAAGCTATTGAGGCAGCTTTAACTAGTATTTAGGACATGCCCATCTGTCCACTAGGGTTTTTGTTGGTCAAAGAGTCACTGTTGTCCATGAGAGCGCCTTACGTCATCCAACTCTTACCCCAGGCCTCTTTACTGCTCAGTATATCTTCAGGCGATTTCTCAACTTCTCTCCATAACGGAGTGCTAATAAAAGTATACTACACTCTGTGAATCTTAATTCCCGGTAACCTGATTAAGACTTATGGAAGCTATTACATTTTAACTCATTGGGAGACTGTGGGATGTGATTAAAACAACAGGGAGTCTTCCTGCCAATAAGTCTGTCAGAGGAAAGTGCAGTGCACTGCACAATGTTCAATGTTCCGCTCTTACATACTGCTGTGCTGCAAAGTTATTAAAAGTGTAACCCAGTCTCATGGCGGGGGCATATCATTTTAGGATTAATATACAATTTAGGGGATAATGTTTGCAACCTTTGAATTATTCAAATGTACCAGAGTCTGGGGTAGGGTTGGGATGTGGTGGCAGTGGGATGCTGAGCATACAAAGTAATAGGATAATATCATTATATCAAAGTTGTTACTTGTTGTACAGATGGTAGTACAGATAGAGGAATTTATACTCTGGTTTCAGGTAACTTAAAAAACAATGTCTGTTTTTATGTAGAATTCAAAACAGAAGGTAAACTACATTTGACACAGCAACAAACAGAGAGGATTCTGTGATTGTTATTCAGGGAGTAACTGCAACTTCCAATTCTGATTTTTTTTGTTGTTGTTCCAAATAGTACCACAGCATGGCTTTGAATGCGCCAAATGTCATGCAGTTGGGACATAATATATATCTGAAATGTATGTTCCACCAGCTTTTTAATATTGTAAGTTGGGATAGGCTATTTATTCCTGCAAATGGCATTTTCCTGACAACATCCCAAGGTATTTTGTACCAAGCCGAACAGCCAGAGATATTGATATGGTCCCAGGCTTCATTTGGTACTCCGATTACACTCCGTTCTGGCATGAGATGGGTGTATTCTGTCCATTTTTGTCCGTTCCAGTCCGACATCATTTTGGTTTATTCTGGATCTGTCCTTAATTGTTTTATGTGCACCACGAACCAATGACTAAATGTAAAAATATAACAATCTGTCAGTCTGAAAACGTGTGAGACAACAGCATGCATAGAAACTGACTTTGTGTACTGTAATGATATGTTATGTCTATACAATTACTCTTAACTTACTGTTTTGAAGATTGAACTGGAGTCTCAAAATATTGTAGCTAGGGCATGCATATAAGGTCACCATAACAATTGATTAATTCCTTTGGATTTGACTACACATTTGACCTGAAAAATATTTGTATATCCCAATTGATCCAATTTAGCGCTAGCTATAGCAATAAGTAATACGAAAGATTTTAACTTCCTGTTTTGCACTGTTCATAACTTCAAATAACCATGAACGCTAGACAAATCGGGCCTCAGGGGACCCCCTTTTAAGCCAATGAGCAGTCATTTTGACTCAAACATTCTAACAGTCTAATAAATACATTTCAAATGATCCTTTGGTTGTGTTTAAGAAGGTCTTGGATAATGTCAGTATACTGTACGCGAACATTATTATATAAAAAAACAATATAGTATTTTCATTAGTTCATGTTGCCGTAGGCTATCTGCTCCAAACACGGAGCGCATGAAATGCAGCCAACCCCTTCAATTCTGAGATTTATGTGGGTAAGTGTTTTGGAAACCTCAATCGGCTCTTTCTGATATTTAAAAAAAATCTAAGGGCCTTCCCAAATCTTACCTGCATGTGACTCTATAGGAGGATTTGAAAAAGTCACTTTGTGGCACTTGGGAACAAAGATGACATCCTCTACAAACTGCTTATAACACAAATTCTGTTTGTGATATTGAAATTCTTACAACATATTTTTGTTAAATTAAATTATTTAGGGAAAGTCAAGGACGGACGGGGGCATGACTTAAAACATGGCAGCGATACACTACATGACCAAAAGTATGTGGACACGTGCTTGTCAAACATCTTTTTCCAAAATCATGGGCATTAATATGGAGTTGGTCCCGCCTTTGTTACTATAGCAGCCTCCACTCTTCTGGGAAGACGTTCAACTAGATGTTGGAACAATGATGTGGAGACTTGCTTCCATTCAGCCACAAGAGTGTTAGTGAGGACGGGCACTTGATGTTGGGCGATTAGGCCTGGCTTGCAGTCGGCATTCCAATTCATCCCAAAGGTGTTCTATGGGGTTGAGGTCAGTGCTCTCTGCAGGACAGTCAAGTTCTTAAACACCGATCTCGACAAAAAATGTATGTATGGACCTCGCTTTGTGCATGAGGGCATTGTCATGTTGAAACAAGAAAGGGCCTTCCCAAAACTGTTGCCACAAAGTTCACAGAATTGTATGCTGGAGCGTTTAGCTTTTACTTCACTGGAAATAAGGGGCCAAGCCCGAAACCATGAAAAACAACCCCAGTCCATTATACCTCCTCCACCAAAATGTACAGTTGGCACTACATATTGGGTCAGGTAGCGTTATCCTGGCATCTGTCACACCCAGATTAGTCCGTCGGACTCCCAGACATTTGAATTCAATCTGGAATTAGACGGGGTACCAGTACAGAGATGCCAGGATGCCAAAGAAGTGTTCATAAAACCGAATCGAAGCCGACAGCTGGGGACCGCCCTTTATGATAATGCCCCCTCTACAATTTCAGCTTTGACCTTCCCGAGGTGGAGAGAAAAAATTGAGAGACATCCATTACCAACCCTGCATAACACTTAGTGGCAGACATCTTGGTCACTGCATCACCTTTCTACCTCCTGACATTGTGTGTGTGTGTGTGTGTGTGTGTGTGTGTGTGTGTGTGTGTGTGTGTGTGTGTGTGTGTGTGTGTGTGTGTGCGTGTGCGTGTGCGTGTGCGTGTGTGTGTGTGTGTGTGTGTGTGTGTGTGTGTGTGTGTGTGTGTGTGTGTGTGTGTACGTGTGTGCGTGTGTGCGTGCGTGCGTGCGTGCGTGCGTGCGTGTGTGCGTGTGTGCGTGTGTGTGTGTGTGTGTGCGTGCGTGCGCGCTGAAGGGTCTCCACATTACAAAGGTGACAGAGTGTTGGACGAGATGCATCTGTCAGACACCGTGGGAGAGCACTAAAGACATTTGTCATGCCGTGGTATTGTGTTGTCTCGTGCCACATTGGTGGACGATTAGGTGCCAGGGTAATGTTGTGCACAGGAGATATTAGAGGTACTCTCTATCACCTGTGTGTTGGCCTCTGTTACAGGTTTTGGTTTTTCCATTTACGTTTCGAGATGAGACTTTCAGCACGTAGAGCACATAAGCACGTAGAGCGCACCGTAGGCTAGCCCAGATGTTATTTAAGAGTGGCTGGCCCAGTGCTCCAGTTGTCTTGAGAGATGTGTAGGGTTAACACCTTTAGTTGGCGCTCCCTATTTTGATTTCCAGACAAACAACCTGATTCTTCCCTGCTTTTGTTTTGCTTCACCTTTTTGGTTTACTTACTGTCATTAGGTTTGGTGTGGGTTTTTCGTTTGTTTGCTACTTCTTGGGCAAATTTATGGGGCGCTCATGGTGGGTGTCCAGTTGTTGTTGCTAGTTAACTTTCAGTGGACACCCCCATGAGTGTCTTTCAGAACCCCTCTTAAAACCCCACCTGTTTCAACTTAGTTGTCAGTGACTCTTTGTTAGTTCCCCCTTCTGTTTCAGTGATTAATGCAACACCTCTTTTAAGTATTGACGTTTACAGAAAAATACACTGAGTATGTGGACACTCCTTCAAATTAGTGGATTCGGCTGTTTCAGCCACACCTGTAGCTGACACGTGTATAAAATCGAGCACACGGCCATGCAATCTCCATAGACAAACATTGGCAGTAGACTGACCTTACTGAAGAGCTCAGTGAATTTCAACGTGGCACCGTCATAGGATGCCCCCTTTCCAAAAAGTCACTTAATCAAATTTCTGATCTGCAAAATCGTCTGTCCTCGGTTCCAAACTGCACCTGGAAGCAACGTAAGCACAATAACTGTTTGTCGGGAGCTTCATGAAATGAGTTTCCATGGCTGAGCAACCTGCGGGGTAAAGATCGCCGCTATTGGACTCTGGAGCAGTGGAAACTCATACTCTGGAACGATGGATCACGCTTTACCAACTGGCAGTCCGACGGACAAATCTGCCATTGTTCAGACTAGGCCCCTTATTTCCATTGAAGGGAAATCTTAGCGCTCCAGCATACAATAGTCTAGACTATTCTGTGCTTCCGACAATGCCCCAGTGCACAAAGCGTGGTCCATACAGAAATGGTTTGTTGAGATCAGAAGAACTTGACAGGCCTGCACAGAGCGCTGACCTCAACCCCATCGAACACCTTTGGAATGAATTGGAATGCAGATTGCGAGCCAGCCCTAATCACTCATCATCAGTGCCCCACCTCACTAATGCTCTTATGACCGAATGGAAAACATGTCCCCGCAGCAATGTTCCAACATCTAGTGGAAAGCCTTCCCAGAAGAGTGAAGGCTGTTATAGCAGCAAAGGGGGGACCAACTCCATATTACGGCCCATGATTTTGGAATCAGATGTATGTATGTACGACAAACTTTTGGTCATTTGGTGTAATGTAATGTACCAAATATAGTGTTATTTGGGCTTGATATACACTACTACTTTATCTATGAGTCTGTATAATAACATTGAAAGTATTGGTGACAGTTGACGCTGACAGGTATAATGCATTATGAAGCTGTTATAATGCACTGTAAGACGTGTCAGAAGTGGGTATTACACCTTTGTAACATCGCAGGATTATCTCCTAATGTTCCTGATTAAATAACAGTGATTTTAAGTCAGTTGTCAATAAGCCTTACAATAAGACATTATAACGACCCATACATCCTTAAAACATGTAATACACAGTACCAGTCAAACGTTTGGACACACCTACTCACTCCAGGAATTTTCTTAATTTTTTACTATTTTCTGCATTGTAGAATATTAGTGAAGACATCAAACTATGAAATAACACATATGGAATAATGTAGTAACCAAAAAAGTGTTAAACAAATCAAAATGTATTTTATATTTGAGAATCTTCAAAGTAGCTACCCTTTGCCGTGATGATAGCTTTGAACACTCGTGGCATTCTCTCAACCAGCTTTGTGAGGTAATACATTTCAATTAACAGGTGTGCCTTGTTAAAAGTTAATTTGTAGAATTTCTTTCCTTAATCCATTTGAGCCAATCAGGGTAGGGGTGGTACACAGAATAAAGGCCCTATTTGGTAAAATACTGTACCAAGTCCATACTTTGGTAACAGCTCAAATTAGAAAAGAGAAACAACAGTCAATGCGGAACATTTCATGAACTTTGAACGTTTCTTCAAGCGCAGTCGCAAAAACCATCAAGCACTATGATGAAACTGGCTCTCATGAGGACTGCCACAGGAATGGAAGACCCAGAGTTACCTCTGCTGCCGAGGATAAGTTCATTAGAGTTACCAGCCTCAGAAATTGCAGCCCAAATAAAGTTCAAGTAACAGACACATCTTAACATCAACTGTTCAGAGGAGCCTTCGTGAATCAGGCCTTAATGGTCAAATTGCTGCAAAGAAAGCACTATTAACTTCTTGCGTCGAGCCATCCCGGATCCGGTATCGTGACTACAGCCTCAAGCTCATTACCATAACGCATTGTTAACTATTCATGAAAATCACAAATGAAATGAAATTAATCTATTTGCTCTCAAGCTTAGCCTTTTGTTAACAACACTGTCATCTCAGATTTTCAAAATATGCTTCTCAACCATTGCAAAACAAGCATTTGTGTAACAGTATTGATTGCTAGCTTAGCATTTAACGTAGCATTTAGCGTTAGCATTCAGCAGGCAACATTTTCACAAAAAAACAGAAAAGGATTCAAATAAAATAATTTACCTTTGAAGAACTTCAGATGTTTTCAATGAGGAGACTCTCAGTTAGATAGCAAATGTTCCGTTTTTACAAAAAATATTATTTGTGTTGACAAATTGGTCCGTTTTCTGCGTCACGTTTAGCTATGAAAAAAACCTGTATCCAGGATTATGTAAATCTATCCGCAAAGCTCATTAGCATAACACAACGTTAACTATTCATGAAAATCGCAAATGAAATGAAATGAATCTATTTGCTCTCAAGCTTAGCCTTTTGTTAACAACACTGTCATCTCAGATTTTCAAAATATGCTTTTGAACCATAGCTAAACAAGCATTTGTGTAACAGTATTGCTAGCCTAGCATAGGATTATGCCTCTCTTTCACCATGCAACATTTTCCACAAAAACCAGAAAAGCATTCAAATAAAATCATTTACCTTTGAAGAACTTCGGATGTTTTCAATGAGGAGACTCTCAGATAGAAAATGTTCAGTTTTTCCTGAAAGATTATTTGTTTAGGACAAATCTCTCCGTTTTCTGCGTCACGTTTAGCTACGAAAAAAAAACTGTATCCAGGATTATGTAAATCTATCCGCAAAGCTCATTAGCATAACACAACGTTAACTATTCATGAAAATCGCAAATGAAATGAAATTAATCTATGTGTTCTCAAGCTTAGCCTTTTGTTAACAACACTGTCATCTCAGATTTTCAAAATATGCTTTTGAACCATAGCTAAACAAGCATTTGTGTAACAGTATTGCTAGCCTAGCATAGGATTATGCCTCTCTTTCACCATGCAACATTTTCCACAAAAACCAGAAAAGCATTCAAATAAAATCATTTACCTTTGAAGAACTTCGGATGTTTTCAATTAGGAGACTCTCAGATAGAAAATGTTCAGTTTTTCCTGAAAGATTATTTGTTTAGGACAAATCTCTCCGTTTTCTGCGTCACGTTTAGCTACGGAAAAAAAACTGTATCCAGGATTGTGTAAATCTATCCGCAAGCTCATTAGCATAACACAACGTTAACTATTCATGAAAATCGCAAATGAAATTAAATTAATCTATTTGCTCTCAAGCTTAGCCTTTTGTTAACAAAACTGTCATCTCAGATTTTCAAAATATGCTTTTGAACCATAGCTAAACAAGCATTTGTGTAATAGTATTGATAGCCTAGCATAGTATTATGCCTCTTTCACCATGCAACATTTTCCACAAAAACCAGAAAATAATTCAAATAAAATCATTTACCTTTGAAGAACTTCAGATGTTTTCAATGAGGAGACTCTGTTAGATAGCAAATGTTCCGTTTTTACAAAAAATATTATTTGTGTCGACTAATCGCTCCGTTTTGTTCATCACGTTTGGGTAAGGAAAAAAATTAAAAATAAGTCATTAAAACGCAAACTTTTTTCCAAATTAACTCCATAATATCGACAGAAACATGGCAAACCGATGTTTAGAATCAATCCTCAAGGTGTTTTTCACATATCTATCGCTGATAAAATCCATCGTGGCAGTTTACTTTCTCTTCTGAAGAAATGGAACGCGCATGGACCTACAGATTATGCAATAATTTCGACACAGGACACCGGGCGGGACACCAGGTAAATGTAGTCTCTTATGGTCAATCTTCCAATGATATGCCTACAAACACGTCACAATGCTGCAGACAATGGGGGGAAACGACAGAGAGCGCAGGCTCATTCCTGGCGCATTCACAGCCATATAAGGAGACATTGGAACACAGCGCCTTCAGAATCTGAGGCATTTCCTGTATGAAACTTCATCTTGGTTTCGCCTGTAGCATTAGTTCTGGGGCACTCACAGATAATATCTTTGCAGTTTTGGAAATGTCCGAGTTTTGTCTTTCCAAGTCTGTCAATTCCATGCATTGTCGAGCATCTTTTCGTGACAAAATATCTTGTTTAAAACGGGAACGTTTTTTATCCAAAAATTAAAAGAGCGCCCCCTATCTTGAAGAGGTTAAAGGACACCATTAAGAAGAGACTTGCTTGGACCAAGAAACTTGCTTGGTCTGATGAGTCCAAATTTGAGATTTTTTTCCCGCAGTGTAGGTGAACAGATAATCTCCGCATGTGTGGTTCCCACCATGAAGCATGGAGGAGGAGGTGTGATGGTGTGGGGGTGCTTTGCTGGTGACACTGTCAGTGATATATTTTGAATTCAAGGAACACTTAACGAGAATGGCTACCACAGCATTCTACAGCAATACGCCATCCCATTTGGTTTGCGCTTTGTGAAACTATCATTTGTTTTTCAACAGGACAATGACCCAACACACCTACAGGCCGTGTAAGGGCTATATGACCAAGAAGGAGAGTGAGGGAGTGCTGCATCAGATGGCCTCAGTGGAGGAAAAGTAGCCAACAAGTGCTCAGCATATGTGGGAACTCCTTCAAGACTGTTGGAAAAGCATTCCTCATGAAGCTGGTTGTCAAGAGTGAGAGAATGTCAAGAGTGTGCAAAGCTGTCATCAAGGCAATGGGTGGCTACAATGTAGAAAATAGCGAAAATAAAGACAAATTGGTGAGTAGGTGTGTCCAAATTTTTGGACTGGTACTGGAAGTAAAATAAACCATTATACCAGTTTTAGTAGCCTAAAGTTTTAACAAGTATCATTATAAGAGAAGATGGAATAACCCATGAAAGAATGAATTATATATGTCATTACCCCTGATGGTAATCTTTTATTTAGTTTGCTCATATAATTATTCACTTTTTTGAGGGTGACAAGCGGGATATGAAAGACAAACTCATTCCCTGAGATTCAAATCCCCGGGCTTACTCTTCACACCTTCCCTCCTCAAAGAGATGAGAAGGGGTCAACACTGCAGTGAATGATAGACATCCACGTTGATGGCCTAAGTAGATAGGATAGTCTCTTTCATGCAAGGCAGAGGGAGCAGATTCCCTTTCAGTAGTTTGACTCATGTTCTACCTCTCTGAAGTACTTTGTACAAACCTAAAATAGAAGCCTTTTGGAATGACTAGTGGATTTCTATCAGACCTGGGTTCAAATAGTATCTTTCAAATGCTTACCAGACAAAGCAAACCCCACCCAGCACTCCAGGCAGGCTCAAGCAAACACCATTTGAAAGGTATGCAGTACTATCTGAACTCCGATTCCGTACCACCAGTGTGTGGTACGTACTGCAACACACCTCCTTCAGAACAGTAAATACAGTATGTTAGTCTTAATAGCCTGTTTACATCTTACTTATCTTGCCTGTGTCGGGACATTTTGCTCACAGTGGAGGGAAAGTGCTTTTTCTACCTCCAATTCCCCTTTCCAAAAATTTGGTCGATATATCCCAGGGAAAGATTCTCATCTTCCACAACTTATTGATGTACAGGTTCCCTTGTGGTTACAGTGTCTGCCCTGAGGAAGGTTGTGAGTTCGATCTTTGGCCTAGTCATACCAAAGACTGTAAAAATTGGACCTGATGAGTGTCTGCTTGGCACAGAGCATGAAGGAGATACACTACATGTCCAAAAGTATGTGGACAATCTAGAGGCGAAAGAAGTGCACACCTATTTAGGCGAGGTGCTGGCTAGCGGATTGGAACACTTAAAAAAATAAAGGAGAGCCGCACACTCTAGGAGCTCAGATGCAAAAATATTTATGTTCAACGTTTTGACGGACAAGCTGTCCTCATCAGGGTATAAAAGCTTGTGGATACCTGCCCGTAGAACATCACATTCCCAAATCCTTTGCTGCTATAACAGCCTCCACTCTTCTGGGAAGGTTTTCTACTAGACGGTGGAACATTGCTGAAGGGATTTGCTTCCATTCAGCCATAAGAGCATTAGTGAGGTCGGGCACTGATGTTGGGCGATTAGGCCTGGCTCGCAGTCGGTGTTCCAAATCATCCCAAAGGTGTTCAATGGGGTTGAGGTCAGGACTCTGTGTAGGACAGTCAAGTTCTTCTACACTGATCTTGACAAACCATTTATGGACCTCGTTTTGTGCACAGGGGCATTGTCATGCTGAAATAGGAAAGGGCCTTCCCCAAACTGTTGCCACAAAGTTGGAAGCACAGAATCGTCTAGAATGTCATTTTATGTTGGAGCGTTAAGATTTGCCTTCACTGGAACTAAGGGGCCTAGCCCAAACCATGAAAAACAGCCCCAGACCATTATTCCTCCTCCACCAAACTTTACGGCGGGCACTATGCATTGGGGCAGGTAGTGTTCTCCTGGCATCCGCCAAACCCAGATTCATCCGTCAGACTACCAGATGGTGAAACGTCATTCATCATATCAGAAATTTGACGAACTGACTTGTTGGAAAGATGGCACCCTATGACGGTGCCACGTTGAATGTCAATGAGCTCTTCAGTAAGGCACTTCTACTGCCAATGTTTGTCTATAGAGATTGCATGGCAGCGTGCTCAATTTTATACACCTGTCAGCAACGGGTTTGGCTGAAATAGCCGAATCCACCAATTTGAAGGGGTGTCCACATACTTTTGTTTACATAGTGTAGAATGGGGGTAAGAACCTGTAATATATTCGTGTCCTGTCCAGGGGGTGTACTTGTACATCAAGCTGCCTCACGCTATAAAAACAGGAGATAGTCTCCAGCCTTATGAGCTGTTCCAGCTCACACAAGCCAAGGCTACTGGTAGACTTCTTGAAACAAAGTTATTGCAACACACTCCACCAACCACACAGGTTATCCTTTTAAACTTCTGAAATCTTTTTTTGTAGAAACAACATAAGCCCGTTGATTTTTTCAGAACGTTCCTTGTTCATTCAATGGAAATGTGCGTTATCTAACTGTTTAATTTGTCAACCGTTTTACTCAACTACCCAATAACAGCTCCGTAGTCACCGCTACAATAACATTCATGGAAGTGAAAGAAAAACAGGTATGGTGAGAGAGAGAGGAAGAAATGAATAACGGAGACATACCCTTTATCTGCAAACTCCCTGGGAGCCCATCCTGCTGAAACAAAAACAAACAGAAAGACAAAGTCGTGAGATACAACACAATCACACGCCCATCAAAGTAATGAAGCCAACAGAGCAACAACACCAAGAGCAATTTCATTTTTACGGGTGGAATCTCAACCCCCTGCTACAGATATGAGGGGATTCGGGTCGAATGCCTATACATTGATTTTACTGGATGAAGCACTAAATTGAGGTGGCCATTGAGGAAGGTCTATTGAGAAGAGAAGGATACAAATTGAGAATATGTTTATTGTGTCGTATAGTTGCGGTGACCACTTGTCTTTTCTGCTCCGTTTTTCATATTCATAAGTTACTGCCGACTCACTGGAGAACATAACATTCGACAGTGACAAGCTAAGAGGTGCCGTATCTCCGTAAAGGGGTGCCTTTAAAGGTTCAAAGAAGGTACTTCCAGAGGGCTAGTGAATCATGGTGAATCATAGTGAATCATGGTGAATCATAGTGAATCATAGTGAATCATGGTTATACTACGGTATAGGACCCTTATGGCGAATTAGAAGGTCCACATTTACAGTAGTGCCACCATGTACGGCTATTCGCCGGCTGTTGAAGACCGCAAATAGGAATGGGGTAAGTATTCCATTCCACCAGCGCAGTCTCCATTGCTTATCCTCAATGTGGAGATTCCCTCCTTTTGTAGTCCAGCTACTGGCAGGGTGGTAATTATGAAATGAACACACAGCGTAACAGGTCCAAAGTCGACAACGAGAGCGTTTCTCTTTTCTCTGACTGACACCACACAGAAGATAGCCTACTGTACTTGTCGTTCATCTTATCTAACATACAGATTGACATGGTAACATGCACAGGGAAGCTATAGAACAATGCCTGTTTTCATGTAAGTCCCCAATGGACTTACCTAAATCAATGGAATGTAGGTCAATGCGTGAGTCCTGTGATGGCCGGGCATCTAGAAATATTTTTAGAAACCTGTTCTAGCTCTGTGTGTGCAATTTGATGCTTCTATCACCAAAGTCATAATCCAAAAAAACAGCTGCCCCACCAAACGGAATTCTATGGCTAAGCTTCCAGCATTCTGATGTTAATGGCCCAATATGGACATTTTTTTAAGCAATAGTTGTAGCTGTTGCTTACAAAGTGAGTTATATTGTATATAATTTTAAAAGTAATTGCATGACCTTTCAGAACCACTTGTCAATCAAAGTTTAAAATGTATCAGGGTTTTACCTTTTTAAAGTAATTCATACATTTACTTCTGATTATGCACCTAAAGGTCAAAGGTCAAGGTTCTGCTGACCTGAATATGTGTCTGGTGGATAACTGTGAATCAAAGCTATCCAATGATATGATTAAAGGGTATACGTGAGCAATGCCTTGATGTATACTAACAATGTTTGTCATAGGGTCAAATCTCTATGGGAAAAATGAATGGGATGTGGGGATGAAAGAAAGAGCGATAACACACAGTAAGCTACCATTGCTATCACACATTGTCCAACTAGGGACATAGACCTTCAAAAAAAATCACTGTGAACCCAACTGACTCTCCTGGTTCATAAGGTCTACAAATTCATTTTTTGTTGTTGTTTATCAGCGAGTGTGTTCGTGTGTGTCTATGACTATGCAGGTGTGTACATTTGGTGGAAGGTGGTATTTGGAGGGCCGTTTAAAAGAAGAGAAAACAATGCATAAAAAATTATTGTGCAATTCATATCTACAGGCTACATTTAGGTTTTTCTTTCATTGTTTTTGTCTGGCATTTAGTGAATAAAGCTTTAGGGCTTAACCGTAGACTTTGCGTGCCAAATACCTGAAAATCGGCAAATGCTTTTTGGTAACTTGGGCAGAAAACGTTAAGAGAATTGGAGAGTTGAATTAAAGAGAGGAGAGGGCCAGAGCAGTAATATTTGGGAAAGATTTGGTGAAGTGGTAGAAGAGGATGATAGCATTGCCGGCTATGTTCTGTGTGATTATTGTGAGGTGCTCTACAAAGAAATTCAACAGTCACAAGACGGGGACTTCAAATATGTCAAATATGTCACGTCAAGGGAACTGCACTGTTCAGATGGGTTAAATGGAATAGTAGCCAACCTGAAATGTGGATACTGACTATAGGTCTATAACCTCTCACATCGCCTAATATGATATTAACTCCTGTCAAATCAAGCATTTATTGCAGTAAAATGATATACCAAGTATACCCGGACGACACTGAGCCAATTGTGCACCGCCCTATGGGACTCCCAATCACGGCTGGTTGTGATACAGCCTGGTTTTGAACCAGAGTGTCTGTAGTGACTCCTCTAGCACTGAGATGCTGGTGAGGTGCTAGTGCATGGTTAGGCCCTTTCTGTAAATGGGCTATCTTTATCCGCATTATAAAAGCTGATAGTATTTCAACCACATGAAATATGCATCATTTTCACAGCTTTTCATTTCCATAAAACTGATCAAACTGATGTCATTTGAAAATGTTGCATACAAATCTTTCCTATGTGTAGACAAATTGACTAATAAATAGCCTACAAATATTTCAGAAATTAAGCAGAAACATGTCAAAATTAGGCTTTAAAAAATCCTGCACCCCCTGTCAAAAAATCGTTCCGCAATCTCTGACTGTATACAGCACATTTTTCTATATTAGCTAGAGGGTTCGTGTCGGGTAGCGGCCTCCGAATTTCACATTATCACATATAGTCGTGGTTGCAGATGGGTTATTAGTAATTGCGGGCGGGGGCGGGTTAACAAACAGCTGACCTGCGCATCACTAGCACACACACACAACTAAACACACAGGCTCGCACACACACACACATACAACACTGCTCCACTCTCGGTATTCAAGGGACACTGTTTCACTAAAGCTTGCCTTTCAACCTCAACGACTTTGAGCTCTCTCTCGCTCTCTCTCGTTCTCTCTTGCTCTCTCTCTCTTCTCTCTCTCTGGTTCTCTCTCTCTCTCTGGTTCTCTCTCTCCTTCTGGTTCTCTCTCTCTCTCTCTGGTCCCCCCCCTCTCTGTTGGCTTATCTGCTTCTAATCTAGATATGCCATGTGGACAGGCCAGCACATGGTGGTTGTTGCTTTCATCAGCCTCCCTCTCCTTGCCTCCATTTTGTGAAGCCACAACCGGTACAGTAGATAACTTCACGACAAACGTATGTAAAAAATACAAATACAAATAAAATCCTTTGTTGTTTTAAAACCATATATTTTGGTTGTCCTATTACATTTACATTTGAATAATTTAGCAGATACAGTTATTCTGAGTGACAGTTAATGCATTCATCTAAAGCTAGCTAAGTGAGACAATGTTACGGTTTTCTTCCGTCGAAGGAGAGTCGGACCAAAATGCAGCGTGGTTAGTTCGATACATCTTTAATGAAGAAAAAACACAAACAATACAAAAACAACAAACGGAATGTGAAAACCTATACAGCCTATCTGGTGACAACTAACACAGAGACAGGAACAATTGCTTCCCAATCAGAGACAACGATAATCACCTGCCTCTGATTAAGAACCGCCTCAGGCAACCATAGACTTTCCTAGACAACCCTCCTCAGCCACAATCCCAATACCTACTAAAACCCCAATACAAAAACACACCACAAAATAAACCCATGTCACACCCTGGCCTGACCAAATAAATAAAGAAAACACAAAATACTAAGACCAAGGCGTGACAGAACCCCCCCCTAAACCCATAGGGGAGGGTCCGGGTGGGCGTCTGTCCATGGTGGCGGCTCCGGCTCGGGACGTGGACCCCACTCCAACCAAGTCTTAGTCCCCCTGTAACACGTCCTATGATTGGCGACCCTCGCTGCCGACCTAGGCCTAATAACCCTCACCAAGGACCCCGCTGGACTGAGGTAGAAGCTCGGGACTGAGGGGAAGCTCGGGACTGAGGGGAAGCTCGGGACTGAGGGGAAGCTCGGAACTGAGGGGAAGCTCGGAACTGAGGGGAAGCTCGGAACTGAGGGGAAGCTCGGCACTGAGGGGAAGCTCAGCCTTGAGAGGAAGCTCAGCCCTGAGAGGAAGCCCAGTACTGAGAGGAAGCTCAGGCAGGTAGTTGGCTCTGGCAGATCCTGGCTAGCTGGTGGTTCTGGCAGATCCTGGCTGACTGGCGGATCCTGGCTGACTGGCGGATCTGGAAGATCCTGGCTGACTGGCGGATCCTGGCTGACTGGCGGATCTGGAAGATCATGGCTGACTGGCGGATCCTGGCTGACTGGCGGATCTGGAAGATCATGGCTGACTGGTGGATCCTGGCCGACTGGTGGATCCTGGCCGACTGGCGGCTCTAGCTGCTCTGGCCGCTCCATGCAGACTGACAGCCCTGGCTGATCCATGCAGACTGGCAGCTCTGGCTGATCCATGCAGACTGGCAGCTCTGGCTGCTGCATGCAGACTGTCAGCTCTGGCTGCTCCATGCAGACTGGCAGCTCTGGCTGCTCCATGCAGACTGGCTGCTCTGGCTGCTCCATGCAGACTGGCAGCTCTGGCTGCTCCATGCAGACTGGCAGCTCTGGCTGCTCCATGCAGACTGGCAGCTCTGGCTGCTCCATGCAGACTGGCAGCTCTGGCTGCTCCATGCAGACTGGAGGCTCTGGCTGCTCCATGCAGACTAGCAGCTCTGGCTTCTCCATGCAGATTAGCAGCTCTGGCTGCGCTGAACAGGCAGGAGACTCCGGCAGCTCTGGAGAGGAGGAAGGCTCTGATAGCGCTAGACAGGCGGGAGACTCCGGCAGCGCTGGAGAGGAGGAAGGCTCTGGCAGCGCTAAACAGGCGGGAGACTCCGACAGCGCTAAACAGGCGGGAGACTCCGACAGCGCTAAACAGGCGGGAGACTCCGACAGCGCTGGAGAGGAGAAAGGCTCTGGCAGCGCTGAACAGGCGAGGCGTACTGAAGGCCTGGTGCGTGGTGCTGGCACTGGTGGTACTGGGCCGAGGACACGCACAGGAAGCCTGGTGCGGGGAGCTGCCACCGGAGGACTGGTGTATGAAGGTGGCACATGATGGACCGGACCGTGAAGGTGCACTGGAGAGCCTGAAAGCAGGGCTGGCACAGGACGTGTAAGGCTAGGTAGGTACACAGGAGGCCTAGTGCGTGAGGCTGGTACAATCTTCACCAGCCGACTAACACGCACCTCAGGACGAATATGGAGCGCTGACCCAGGTGCCATCAAATCCCCGACAAGCTCCGTCGGGCGAATATCGTACCTAAAGCACCAACCTAGCAACTCCCTCATAACTCTCTCCTCCACTTTCCCCATTAACTCCTTCACAGTCTCTGCTTCAATCACCTCCAACACCGGCTCTGGTTCTGGTCTCCTCCTTGGCTCCTCACGATAAACAGGGGGAGTTGGCTCAGGTCTGAACCCTGACTCTGCCACACTCTCCCTGAGCCTCCCCCCAATAAGTTTTTGGGGCTGACTCTCAGGCTTCCTTCTGCGCCGCCGTGCTTTTCTCTTCAATTCCATTCTCCTATAGCCCTCTTCGCACTGCTCCAGCAAATCCCAGGCGGGCTCCGGCACTCTCTCTGGGTCGACCGCCCACCTGTCTATTTCCTCCCAAGTCGTATATTCCAACCTTGGTTCCTCCTGCTGCCGCTGCCTGTCACCACGCTGCTTGGTCCTGTTGTGGTGGGTGATTCTGTTATGGTTTTCTTCCGTCGAAGGTGAGTCGGACCAAAATGTTTTCGTTATGTGGTATGCCAATCCATACACACTCATTTGGGCATTTGTGGAATGACATCATGGACAAGGCAGCCAATTGGCTGACGATGACAATGACTACAGAGATAAAGCTCCATACTATAAACTGAATGGCTCTGTATGATTGGACGTAGCCTGGTCTCATAGATTGGACGTAGCCTGGTCTCATAGATTAGACGTAACAGAGTAAACTTCCATCCGGGATACTCAAATGAGTATGATATGTTACATTTGGTATGGTTGATTGATTGATTGATTTTATTGATATGACACATTTTCTTAAATACATACATAGGGGCGCTCCAGCCAGTGACGCCTCCACATACAATTTAAGAAAATCATCAAAGATAACAAAAAGTTGAAAAGCTCATTTCCATTGTAGTCCTTTTGGAGGGGAAGGTGGGATGACAGACAATGACAGACACAATTGTTTGTTTCATAGCATGAGATAATTAGTACAGTTCCATTTCCTAATAACCAACTATGGACAGGCACATCTCCCTTGTCTCAATGATTATACACAACAGGCACCAAACGGCAGACCATATGCTATCCCAGGCATTTCCTTCTCAGCCACAAATTATAATCTTACTCACTTTTGACTCACTTTTGAGACATGCTACTATTTAGCCATTTTTATCAGTGAGATCTTGAAACTACTTAGAGGTTATAAGTTTCAAATTCCAAAAAGTTTATTTTCCCATACCACTATTAAATCTAAAAGGAACAACGTCAGTTTCACTCCTTCTAGTGGAATAGTTATGGTTATCCTGGACCAAGTTAA
This sequence comes from Oncorhynchus keta, assembly GCF_023373465.1. Classification (NCBI taxonomy): domain Eukaryota; kingdom Metazoa; phylum Chordata; class Actinopteri; order Salmoniformes; family Salmonidae; genus Oncorhynchus; species Oncorhynchus keta. The sequence goes on from NC_068450.1 coordinate 40,901,606, forward strand.
AGTAGTTACTTAGCTACCTGGGGTCCATATTCTGGACAATCTGATGTACAAGACATAATTTCATCTGAAAGACTATCTGTCACGCCTCTGTTTAACCTGTCTTGTTTTTGTCTCCACCCCGCACCAGGTTTCCCCATTTTTTCCACCTTAATATATACCTGCATTTTCTGTTTGTCTGTTGCCAGTTCGTCTTGTCTTGTCAGGTCTTACCAGCATATTTCCCGTTTCTCCTGCTCTCAAGTTCATTTTTCTAGTCTGACCTTTCTGCCTGTTCTGACCCTGAGCCTGCCTGCCATTCTGTCCCTGTTTGCCCCTGCCTTGGATTATGAACCACTGCCTGCCCTCGCCCTGCCCTTTGCCTGCCCCTTTGTATAATACACATTCTGAGTATCGATCGATCAACCTCCTGTGTCTGCATCTGGCTCATTTCCTGAGTTGTGATACTATTCTCCACTTTGAACCATCAAAGGCTTTTAAAAGTGAGAATAGTCAAGATGAGTAAGTGCTGGTAGTTTAAGAATAACCTTGACTAAGTTGTTCTGAGATTTCTGCAATTTATTTTCAAATGATCTTGGGGACACTATTGTACCAGGTACGTATAGTCAAAGTGGCACTGAACAAGATCCCCCAGCCAATCCCACCATTGTATTCCTATCCAGATATTTGGAGGTTCTTGCCAGAAACCACATTTTATGGTTCACTTTGGAGATAACGTTTTGTTCCATGCTCTCCCTTGTCAGGATGGTTATCTAGCACACATCCAAGATAATTAACTAAGTGTTTTGCTGTGACTACTATTCACCTACTACCACCTTAAAATCTGGGGATTTCCTCAGTTTCACTTTGGACCCGAACAAGATGGACTCTGTTTTTCCAAGGTGAAATCACAGCTTATTATCATATAGCCATTTACTGACATTCAGAAGTTCAGCACTGGGGGCTTTCTCAACCACATTTTTGTCGTTATGGGAAACCAACGGTTCAGAATCATATGCATAGAGGAAAAGGTCACATGTAAAAGCAGATTTCAGATCATCTTATATATAACAGATAGAGAAGTGGACCCAGAACACTCCCTTGGGGTACCCTGCAGTTCAGGATTTTGGATTTAGACAGGGTCCCATCCACATCCACCATCTGTTTTCTTCCTTGCCGACAAGAGCTAACCTATTTTACAGCTAAGTTGTTAAAGCCCATGGCTCTTAGTTTGATTAAGAGAATCTCATGATCCACTGTATCAAACGCCTTTTGGAGATCTAACATAACAATACCACAAAATGTCCCTCCATCTACTTCCTTTCTGATGTGGTCAGTTAAATATGGTAGGCGATTGTCGGTGGAATGGGATTTCCTAAAGCCAGATTGGAGCTCATATAGTAGGTTATATAAGGAAATGTAACTGTCAACCTGTTCAAACAATCTTTCCATGGCCTTCGATAAAATGCACAGGATTGACACAGGACAGTGGTTTCCATGATCTAACTTATTCCTTTTTTTATATAGAGGAATGACCCTTGCTAGTTTTATTTCACTGGGGGGGAAAAAACAAGTTAAATAACAGATTTACAATGTGAGTTACACAGGGGGTGATAATTACCGCAGCGGCCTTTAGTAACTGGCAAGGCCAGTTGCTTTGGAAGTTCCCTTCAGCTTCTTCAGCACAGTTGACTCAGACACTTTCAAATGAAATAGCATTTACAGTACCTGAATCCCCTGCTGTGAGTAAAATTGTTGGACTTGACTTTCCCCATAGCAACCTAATTGATAAGGTTCCTTGCGAACAAATGTATTAGCTATAGTTGTAAAATAGCTATTCAGACAGTCTGCAACCATGTTCTTGTCTGAATGAACCTTTCCTCTGATGTCCAAGCAAAAATGTTGAGCTTTGGTCTTTAATTTGTTACTGTGACCTAACAGTTTCAGACACTTCCATAAATAATGTACTCGGATTGATCCTATTCTAAACTAAAATAATATTTCTTGGCCTTCTCTATCATCCTGTTAAACCTAATTTCTTAATTTCTTATAGTCTATAAAAACATAATCTGCCCTGGATATCCTGAACTCCAGATCATTTCTACACTTAATTGCCTTTAAAATGTTATTGTTTATCCATGATTCTGCTCTTTGCTAAATAAATAAATTATCTGGAGCCTGCTTGTCTGCACCATCTAAAAACAATTATTTCAAATTGCCCCAGTCATTTTCCACCTTGTTACATTTCAATACAGCAGACCAGTCAAATTTGCTCAAACAATTAACAAAAGTATCTGCACTATAGTTCTTCATAGACCTCATTTTTATTGAGTTATGACAATTCAAAACAGTTTTCTGGACCTTCCTACGACAGAAAATGATGGAATGATCAGTGTGCCCATAGTTTACAACCCTACTGTTTGTTATCATTGATCTATCCGATAACAACACAAGGTCAATGACGGTTTGGGTAGAAGAACAGACCCTGGTGGGTTCATTAATCAGTTGGTGTAATATGCAAACAGATAAAGCGAACGTCCAGCAACATAAAGGTTGCATGTTCAAATCTCATCACGGACAACTTTAGCATTTTTGCGCAACAGCAACTTTGCAACAACTTACTACTTTGCAACTACTTAGCATGTTAACTAACCCTTCCCTTAACCCTAACCTTAACACTTTAATATAATAATAATAATATAATAATATATGCCATTTAGCTTACAGTTACAGTTACACTTACAGTCATGTGTGCATACATTCTACAAAAGGTAAGCTTGGTTTAACCTAACTCATAACCTTAACCCCTAATCCTAACCCCTAGGCAAACTCACGTTAGCCACCTAGCTAACGTTAGCATTAGCCACCTAGCTAACGTTAGCCACCACAAATTGTAATTCATAAGAGATCATACGAATTGTAATTCGTAGCATATCATACGAAATGAATGACGGACATCCACAAATGAATACATACCATACAAAGCGTAACATATCATACTAATTGGAGCGTCACAGATTACTTTTACTATGTTATGCCTACCCCTGAGTCCAGGTTGTTGGAAGTGGTCTTTATTTCAAATGGCATAAACAAAGCACAAAGCAGTGTTATGACAGAATGCCATCTCACTCCAAACCGTTGGCCCCAATCGACCTTGGCTCTTTCCTAATCCAAGGCTGAGCAAAGGCATGGAAAAGGAATAAAAGTACAAGGTCTTTGCTATGTCTCGTTGTGGCCTACAATACAATGAAAATACCTCACCACACAACAATTATAACGTTAAGTGCACTTTTGTAAGAAAATGGAACATCTTTGACATGCGGTTGTGTGTGGATGGTCCTTGACTCCCCTCAAAACAATTAAACCTCAACAAGAAAAACATCAAGGTATGTGAAAAAAACTTGAGTTAGCAATTTATTATAATGCGCCATACATTCTCACAGACCTGTTGGACAATTAAACCAAGCTTACCTTTCTATCCCCACAAGACAAATTGTACGATAGGCAAAAGCTGTAATGGCAATTCTCTGTGTCCATTATTAAGGCACCTAGCTAATGCATGCATTTTAACAGAGAGGAAAGTACATTCATTCCTTTTTGTGAGAGTTACTTATTTAGCAAAAGTATCACCGACAGTCCAGCTAGTCTAATCTGTTTTATCATGGCTCATCACAGGGTAATTCAATATGTGGATGTCAGTAAAGGGAGAGAATGGAGAGACTGTGCGTGATACACACCAATTCTACATTTTTCCACTGGTGCCGAGCCCCCCAAAAAAAGACTGGATAATAACATAAGAAAATCTTGCACACCAGATACGCTGCTCCAGTATTTTATTCCTGCGCCCACTTATGTGTGTAGGCTTTTGCTTTATTATAATGAAGATGGGATCCTATACCCAACTCTCTCCATTCTCTATTTATAGAGGCCTTATGTCACCATTGACAAGGCTGCAATTTGAATTAACATGTAAGGGGGGTATTTCCAGTGTTCTTGTTGGAGTGGCCTTCACGGTTTTGTTCATATGTGACATCCTTTCAGAGCGCAAAATTGGATCTTTAGAATTCAATTGAGCTTCAAAGGACAATTCCAATCCAACTTGATGACATTCAAGGTAGAAGAGCGCAAAAAAACTACGCACACCGTGATTAACGAATACAAGGTAGCCCATGTATGTTGTCTACTACGGTATTGCTACTTCATCAACATGATGAATCGACAAATAATTCCCATTTAGAATTCTGACACAAATGTTCCCCGAGTGGGATCGTGTCATCAATATGCATCAATGATGTAATTAATCTAGCGTGTTAGCATCACGTTCAGTAAAATGAAAGTCATAGCGACAATGTTGGGCCCGCTCAGCACAAAGTCACAGCATACAGAGGATAGGGTACACCACTCTGGCAACGATAGGTTCATTTATCATAACAGAAAAGGGATTCATTTTACTACTCAGCTTCTACACGTGTACTGCGGCCATAACTCATATTGGATATTATATTAATAAAAGGCAAGTCCACAACAGAGATGAATGTCTCGCCCATATTAAACTTAACATAGATTTGATTATGCAGTGGCCTCCGTAATTATTGGGACTGTGAAGCATTTTTGTTCTTTTTTTGGCTCTACGCTCCAAAAGTTTGGATTTGAAATCAAACAATAACTATGGGGTTAAAGTGCTGACTGTCAGCTTTCATTTGAGGGTATTTCCTTCCATATTTTGTGAACCGTTTAACCCCATTTTAGGGGTCAAAAGTATTGGGACAAATTCACTTAAAGTAGCCAAAAGTTAAGTATTTGGCCCCATATTCATAGCATGCAATGACTACATTAAGCTTGTGACCAATGCTTCAAAAATAATTTGGGCACAGAGCAAATTTCAGGTCTGCTGAGCGCAAACTTGAAAGTTCTGCGCAACATACAGGAACTCAAATCCTTCTGTTCACCTGATTTAGAATTCCTCACAATCAAATGTAGACCGCATTATCTTCCAAGAGAATTCTCTTCGATTATAATCACAGCCGTATATATCCCCCCCCAAGCAGACACATCGATGGCTCTGAACAAACTTTATTTAACTCTTTGCAAACTGGAAACCATTTATCCGGAGGCTGCATTCATTGTAGCTGGGGATTTTAACAAAGCTAATCTGAAAACAAGACTCCCTAAATTTTATCAGCATATCGATTGCGCAACCAGGGGTGGTAAAACCTTGGATCATTGTTACTCTAACTTCCGCGGCGCATATAAGGCCCTGCCGCGCCCCCCTTTCGGAAAAGCTGACCACGACTCCATTTTGCTGATCCCTGCCTACAGGCAGAAACTCAAACAAGAGGCTCCCACGCTGAGGTCTGTCCAACGCTGGTCAGACCAAGCTGACTCCACACTCCAAGACTGCTTCCATCACGTGGACTGGGACGTGTTTCGTATTGCGTCAGATAAAAATATTGACGAATACGCTGATTCGGTGTGCGAGTTCATTAGAACGTGCGTCGAAGATGTCGTTCCCATAGCAACGATAAAAACATTCCCTCACCAGAAACCGTGGATTGATGGCAGCATTCGCGTGAAACTGAAAGCGCGAACCACTGCTTTTAATCAGGGCAAGGTGTCTGGCAACATGACTGAATACAAACAGTGCAGCTATTCCCTCCGCAAGGCTATTAAACAAGCTAAGCGTCAGTACAGAGACAAAGTGGAATCTCAATTCAACGGCTCAGACACAAGAGGCATGTGGCAGGGTCTACAGTCAATCACGGACTACAAGAAGAAACCCAGCCCAGTCACGGACCAGGATGTCTTGCTCCCAGGCAGACTAAATAACTTTTTTGCCCGCTTTGAGGACAATACAGTGCCACTGACACGGCCTGCAATGAAAACATGCGGTCTCTCCTTCACTGCAGCCGAGGTGAGTAAAGACATTTAAACGTGTTAACCCTCGCAAGGCTGCAGGCCCAGACGGCATCCCCAGCCGCGCCCTCAGAGCATGCGCAGACCAGCTGGCCGGTGTGTTTACGGACATATTCAATCAATCCCTACACCAGTCTGCTGTTCCCACATGCTTCAAGAGGGCCACCATTGTTCCTGTTCCCAAGAAAGCTAAGGTAACTGAGCTAAACGACTACCGCCCCGTAGCACTCACTTCCGTCATCATGAAGTGCTTTGAGAGACTAGTCAAGGACCATATCACCTCCACCCTACCTGACACCCTAGACCCACTCCAATTTGCTTACCGCCCAAATAGGTCCACAGACGATGCAATCTCAACCACACTGCACACTGCCCTAACCCACCTGGACAAGAGGAATACCTATGTGAGAATGCTGTTCATCGACTACAGCTCGGCATTCAACACCATAGTACCCTCCAAGCTCGTCATCAAGCTCGAGACCCTGGGTCTCGACCCCGCCCTGTGCAACTGGGTACTGGACTTCCTGACGGGCCGCCCCAGGTGGTGAGGGTAGGCAACAACATCTCCTCCCCGCTGATCCTCAACACGGGGCCCCACAAGGGTGCGTTCTGAGCCCTCTCCTGTACTCCCTGTTCACCCACGACTGCGTGGCCACGCACGCCTCCAACTCGATCATCAAGTTTGCGGACGACACAACAGTGGTAGGCTTGATTACCAACAACGACGAGACGACCTACAGGGAGGAGGTGAGGGCCCTCGGAGTGTGGTGTCAGGAAAATAACCTCACACTCAACGTCAACAAAACTAAGGAGATGATTGTGGACTTCAGGAAACAGCAGAGGGAACACCCCCCTATCCACATCGATGGAACAGTAGTGGAGAGGGTAGCAAGTTTTAAGTTCCTCGGCATACACATCACAGACAAACTGAATTGGTCCACTCACACTGACAGCGTCGTGAAAAAGGCGCAGCAGCGCCTCTTCAACCTCAGGAGGCTGAAGAAATTCGGCTTGTCACCAAAAGCACTCACAAACTTCTACAGATGCACAATCGAGAGCATCCTGGCGGGCTGTATCACCGCCTGGTACGGCAACTGCTCCGCCCTCAACCGTAAGGCTCTCCAGAGGGTAGTGAGGTCTGCACAACGCATCACTGGGGGCAAACTACCTGCCCTCCAGGACACCTACACCACCCGATGTTACAGGAAGGCCATAAAGATCATCAAGGACATCAACCACCCGAACCACTGCCTGTTCACCCCGCTATCATCCAGAAGGCGAGGTCAGTACAGGTGCATCAAAGCTGGGACCGAGAGACTGAAAAACAGCTTCTATCTCAAGGCCATCAGACTGTTAAACAGCCACCACTAACATTGAGTGGTTGCTGCCAACACACTGTCATTGACACTGACCCAACTCCAGCCACTTTAATAATGGGAATTGATGGGAAATGATGTAAATATATCACTAGCCACTTTAAACAATGCTACCTTATATAATGTTACTTACCCTACATTATTCATCTCATATGCATACATATATACTGTACTCTACATCATCGACTGCATCCTTATGTAATACATGTATCACTAGCCACTTTAACTATGCCACTTTGTTTACTTTGTCTACATACTCATCTCATATGTATATACTGTACTCGATACCATCTACTGTATGCTGCTCTGTACCATCACTCATTCATATATCCTTATGTACATATTCTTTATCCCCTTACACTGTGTATAAGACAGTAGTTTTGGAATTGTTAGTTAGATTACTTGTTGGTTATCACTGCATTGTCGGGAACTAGAAGCACAAGCATTTCGCTACACTCGCATTAACATCTGCTAACCATGTGTATGTGACAAATAAAATTTGATTTGATTTGAACTTCCCGTGGGAGTTTACTGTGAACACTGAGGCTGTACCTGCTTTATGTTACAGTTTTAACAATGGCCAAGTAGTATGTAGGCCTTATGTAAGGCCATCAAAAACAATGGAGAAAAACACATCCCATAACATTTTCATGTTGAAATAGTTGTTCTATTATTCAGCCTACAGTATTTGCCAATGTGTGATGTTCAATGTGGGCCTACATTTTTTTTTTGAAAAAAAAACATGCATTATGAGGCGACAGGTAGCCTAGTGGTTCCAGTAACTGAAAGGTTGCAAGACCCAAACTGCCAAGGTAAACATCTATTGTTCTGAACATGGCAGTTTAAGTTTAAGAATTTGTTCTTAACTTTTATTTTTTTATTTTTTACCTTTATTTAACCAGGCAAGTCAGTTAAGAACACATTCTTATTTTCAATGACAGCCTGGGAACAGTGGGTTAACTGCCTGTTCAGGGGCAGAACAAGAGCTGTACCTTGTCAGCTCAGGGGTTTGAACTCGCAACCTTCCGGTTACTAGTCCAACACTCTAACCACTAGGCTACCCTGCCGCCCCAACTGACTTGCCTAATAAAATAAAAACACTTGCCTGTTTATCCACTTGTCCTTTCAGACAAGGAGGTGACTGGAAATGTTGTTTGATGCAAGAACCACTTCATAAAATGCATTATTATTCCCATACCATTATTACAGAGAATTAGACCAATTATGCTACTTAGCTTATTCAAGACCGTCTTAAAATACAACACTGCCCCTTTAAGACATAAAAAGCTCTTTACCTGAAACTTTTCAAAGATGATTGTGCTCTTGTTAGAAGCAACCACTCCCCCATTGTCCGTGGTGGAATAAGTACTCAATTGTCATACTTGAGTAAAAGTAAAGATACCTTAATAGAAAATGGCTCAAGTAAAAGTGAAAGTCACCCAGTAAAACACAACTTGAGAAAACGTTTTTAAAAGTATTTGGTTTTAAATATACTTAACTATCACGAGTAAATGGAATTGCTGAAATGTACTTAAGTATCAAAAGTAAAAGTGTAAACCATTTCAAATTCCTTATATTAAGCAAACCAGGGGGCTCAATTTTATTTTATTTATTGATTTATTGGCAGATAGCCAGGGGCACACTCCAATACTCAGACATAATTTACAACTGAAGCATTTGTGTTTAGTGAGTCTGCCAGATCAGAGGCATTAGGGAGGACCAAAATGTAAAAAGTACTTTTGGGTGTCAAAATATATGGAGTAAAAAGTACACTATATTCTTTAGGAATGTAGTGAAGTAAAAGTTGATGTTAGCAAAAACATAAATAGTAAAGTAAATTACAGATACCCCCAAAAAACTACTTAAGTAGTACCACTGCCCATTGTTGAATATAAATATGCTATAACTGGGCTGATAACTCACTAACTAGCAAAGAATATGAACAAATGTGCAGAAGTGGCTACATGCAGCACTCGCTCTGATCTCAGAACAAGCGCATCTACTTGAACTGCTCACACTGTAGCCTAAACACAGTCCAGTTCAAAGTGAATGGCGCAGATCCATATATGGCAATGACTATTTGAATTTAGGCCTACTGCAGATCTAATTGGTTATGGTGCACCGGTCTGCATAGAGTTTGGGCTTGAGCAGGCCTGTCAATGCAATAGAATCCTACTCCAATGTGCTCTGCCTACAAAAAAATCTCTTGCACAGTTAGTTTCGCATACTAAGTCTTGCATATTTAGTTTTGTTTCGGTATGTTACATTGAATGTGGCTAATATTGCGTTGATTCGATCACAATTCCCACAGTAGAGCGAAACATTGATAGTGTTAACTAACTCATGCTTCTCTGTGCGGGCTGATAGCGGAAGTTGCACACCACAGTTTAGAGGGAACATTGCTCGTGACTTTACAAATTTGTTAGATGCATTTTCTGTTTGTTTTGGTTTTGTTTCAGATTATTTTGTGCACAATAGAAATGAAGGGTAAATAATGTATTGTGTCATTTTGGTGTCGCCTTTATTGTAAAATCAAATCAAATAAACACTTCTACATTAATGCGGATGCTACCATGATTACGGATAATCCTGAATTAATTGTGAATAACTATAGAAGCACAAATATCATGTGTTTAGAAACATATTCTATTCTTATTTACAATAAAAGTGATTCCAAAATGTCACTTCAATGTCATTTCTGTTAAACATATAGTTTTGGTTACATATTGTTGTCCACCACAAAATCCAAAAATGACTGCGAGAATGGAGGGATCCTAGAGAAATACTTCCAATCAATTTCATAAGTAAGACAGGTCCTGGGCCTAATTTTCTCCTCACCCTCATTGAATATTCATATTCCAGCATGTCACATGTGCAACCAGTGGGGGAAAAAAACCCTAGACCATATTTACTGACCATAATTCTATCCTCCTAATTCCTGCTTACAAGCAAAAACTAAAGCAGGATGTACCAGTGACTCACTCAATACAAAAGTGGTCAGTTGATGCAAATGCCACTATGCCCTAAGACGAACCATCAAACATGCAAAGCGTCAATACAGGACTATGATTGAATCCAACTACACCGGCTCTGACGCTCGTCGGATGTGGCAGGGCTTGCAAACTATTACGAACTACAAAGGGGAACCCAGCCGCGAGCTGCCCTGTGACGTGAGCCTGCCAGATGAGCTAATTGCCATTCATGCTCGCTTCAAGGCAAGCAACACTGAAGCATACATGAGAGCCCCAGCTGTTCCGGACAACTGTGTGATCATGCTCAATGTGAGCAAGACCTTTAAACAGATCAACATTCACAAGGCCGCCAGGCCAGACGGATTACCGGGGCATGTGCTCAGAACATGTGTGGACCAATTGGCAATTGTCTTCACTGACATTTTCAACCTCTCCTTGACCGAGTCTGTAATACCTACATGTTTCAAGCAGACCACCATAGTCCCTGTAACCAAGAATGAAAAGGTAACCTGCCTAAATGAAAATCCGCCCTGTAGCACTCATGTCGGTAGCTCTGAAGTGCTTTGAAAGGCTGGTCATGACACATCAACACCAACATCCGAGAAACCCTAGACACACTACAATTGGCATACCGCCCCAATAGATCCACAGATCTCAATCGCAATCTCAATCTCACTCCACACTGCCCTTTCCCACCTGGACAAAAGATACACCAATGTGAGAATGCTGTCCATTGACTACTGCTCAGCGTTCAACACCATAGTGCCCACAGGGCACGACAACACATTTTCTCCCTCAGGAGACTGAAAGGATTTGGCATGGTCGTCAAAAGGTCGTCATCGAGAGCATCCTGGCCAGTTGCATAATCGCCTGGTATGTTAACTGCTCAGCATCCGACCGTAACATGCTACAGAGGGTAGTGTGTTCGGCCCAATACATCACTGGTGACAATCTTCCTGCCATCCAGGACCGAATAGTATATACAGTGCCTTGCGAAAGTATTCGGCCCCCTTGAACTTTGCGAACTTTCGCCACATTTCAGGCTTCAAACATAAAGATATAAACCTGTATTTTTTTGTGAAGAATCAACAACAAGTGGGACACAATCATGAAGTGGAACGACATTTATTGGATATTTCAAACTTTTTTAACAAATCAAAAACTGAAAAATTAGGCAGGAGACAATGTCTCACAGGAGACATTGGAACACAGCGCCTCCAAAATCTGGGGCATTTCCTGTTTGAAATTTCATCTTGGTTTCGCCTGTAGCATCAGTTCTTTGGAAACGTCACAGTGTTTTTTTTCCAAAGCTGTCAATTATATGCATAGTCGAGCATATTTTCGTGACAAAATATCTTGTTTAAAACGGGAACGTTTTTCATCCCAAAATTTTAATAGTGCCCCCTAATGCATAACTGGTTTTAAGGGCTTGTAAGTAAGCATTTAACGGTAAGGTCTACTGTTGTATACCTGTTGTATTCGACGCATGTGACAAATACAATTTGATTTGATATTTGCACTCACGGGGACAACTTTAAAATTGAATCTTTTTTAAATGATTTAACCTTTATTAAACTAGGTAAGTCAGTTAATAAGAACAAATCATTTTTTACAATGATGGCCTTCCAAAAGGCAAAAGGCCTCCTGCAGGGACGTGGGCCAAGATAAAAAAATAAAAAAATAAATACAATATAAATATAGGACAAAACACACATCACAACAAGAGCGACAACACTACATAAAGATAAACCTTAGACAACAACATAGCAAGACAGCAACACATGACAACAAAGCATGGTAGCAACACAACATAACAACAACATGGTAGCAACACCACATTATAGCAGCACAAAACATGGTACAAACATTATTGGGCATAGACAATAGCACAAAGGGCAAGAAGGTAGAGACAACAGTACATCACACAAAGCAGCCACAACTGTCAGTAAGAGTGTCCATGATTGAGTCTTTGAATGAAGAGTTTGAGATAAAACTGTACAATTTGAGTGTTTGTTGCAGCTCGTTCCAATCGCTAGCTACAGCGAACTGAGAAGAGGAACAACCCAGGGATGTGTGTGCTTTGGGGACCTTTAACAGAATGTGACTGGCAAAACGAGGGCTGCAGTAGATATCTCAGATAGAGGGGAGTGAGGCCTAAAAGGGTTTTATAAATAAGCATGAACCAGTGGGTCTTACTACGGGTATACAGAGATGACCAGTTTACAGAGGAGTATAGAGTGCAGTGATGTGTCCTATAAGGAGCATTGGTGGCAAATCTGATGGCCGAATGGTAAAGAACATCTAGCTGCTTTAGAGCACCCGATCTATACATTTTGTCTCTGTAATCTAGCATGGGTAGGAGGGTCATCTGAATCAGGTTTAGTTTGCAGCTGGGGTAAAAGAGATGCGATTACGATAGAGGAAACCAAGTCTAGATTTAACTTTAGCCTGCAGCTTTGATATGTGTTTCCTAGGAATGCTGAGAGAAGGACAGTGAAACGTCTAGCCATACTCCCAGGTACTTGTATGGGGTGACTACTTCAAGCTTTAAACCCTCAGAGGTAGTAATAACACCCGTGGGAGGAGGGGTATTCTTCTTACCAAACCACATGACCTTTGTTTTGGAGGTGTTCAGAACAAGGTTAAGGGTAGAGAACTCTTGTTGCACACTAAGAAAGCTTTGTTGTAGAGCATTTAATACAAAATATGGGGAGAGGCTAGCTGAGTATAAGACTGTATCATCAGCATGTAAATGGATGAGAGAGCTTCCTACTGCCTGAGCTATGTTGTTGATGTAAATTTGAGAAGAGCGTGGGGCCTAGCATTGAGCCTTGTGGTACTCTTTTGGTGATCTACACCCTGAGAGAAAATTAAGTGTGGGACCTATTATGTTTGCCAGTCAGAAAAGATCTGTGATTATTGCAAATAATTTTTGCTTTACTCATTTTTGCCAGAGGCATGCATAGCCGAATATAAAAATAAAAAAAATATGAATTTCATTACATTTGAAGGAGTATCCAGGATGAATGGTTGGTTATTGGGCCATTATCTAAAGTATAGAAAGTCCTACTGACCAGACCTGGGTTCGAATACGATTTAAAATATTTCAGCTACATTAATTTTAGCCTGACTTTCTGCCAGGTGGGCGAGATTTGCTCTTGTGGAACTTCTCTAATTGTTCCGTTACAGCCAGGTGAGCTCAATTGAACATAAAGTATTTGAAATTAATAGTATTTGAACCCAAGTCTGTACTGCTTATCATCATAATGTGCAGCTCACTAAACTACACAATGGTTTAGCATGAGCCACAGCCTAATTCTGAGAGACAGACAGGTGACAGAGAAAGAGAGTGCTGAGCAGTAGACAGCAGAGCAGAAGCTGTTCAGTCCTGCTGCTGAGAACGTGATTGATGAAGTCTTTATATGGCCAATGCAGTTAATGTCCCGCAGTTTAAAAAAATAATAAAAAAAATATGCCATTTAGCAGAAGCTTTTATCCAAAGCGACTTACAGTCATGTGTGCATACATTCTACGTATGGGTGGTCCCGGGAATCGAACCCACAACCCTGGCGTTACAAGCGCCATGCTCTACCAACTGAGCTACAGAAGGACCACTAGCAAGTGGTATACCTACACTGAAAAAAATACAGGTTCTTAAATGGTTCTTCCTCAGCTCTTAAGGTTCCTTGGTGAACTGTTGCCAGATAAAGAACCTTAGGGTGAAGTGTGGGGTGCTTGACGTGGCATCTACGGCCTGAAGATGTGTCCCTTTCATAGCACACAGCAAATAGGCGTTAATAACCAGAGTTGAACCAAAACCACGCCCATCATTATCATATTTCCCAGCATGCTCTATTGCAGATAGATTTTTAGAATTGTTAGTTTCAATATCAATGTTTTGTATTTTCATTGATTGATTAATAATGAATCTTTTGCTACTGGAATATACTGTAAAAAAAAATGTAATCTGTTACTTGGACTTTAATGCACCCATTACTGAAGTGGTTGTTCCAGTTGAGATGTTGAGATGTTTAAGGTAGCCTCATGTCCTAGTCATTCTGAATTCAGGTGAATAAAAATTCTAAATGTTGGTTTTCCAAACTCTTGGCTGATGCACCTCCATTTCGAGTGTCATAGCAAAGGGTCTGAATTCTTATGTAAATATGGTATTTCTGTATTTTATTTTTAATACATTTACAAAAATGTCAACAACAAAAGTGTTTTTGCTTTGTCATTATGGGGTATTGTGTGTAGATTGTGTGAATAATTGAATCAATTTTTTAATACGGCTGCAATGTAACAATGTGCAAAAAGTCAAGGGGTCTGAGTACTTTCTGAATCCACTGTACAGCCTCAAAACATGGTTCAAGCTATCTATATAATGTTCTGTCAGTCCTCGCATCCGTAGCTCTACCTATGAATTTGTGAGTGGTTCAATTTCACCAGCCTCATCCCTCAGCGTTTTACCAAAACAGGGGTGGGGAAGCACTTTGTTATGGTTTTAGCTACTGATTGCTGCTTTAAAGCCTACAGCAGGGCTATTCAATTCCAGGCCTGGAGGACCAAAACATTTCTGGCTTTGGATTTGTGTAGGGTTCTTCAAAGAACCATCCCATTTATGGTTCTTCAGAGACCATAAAATGGATCCCATAAGGAATCGTTCTTAAAAACTTTATTTGGATCCAACTTCCACCTTTATTTTTAAGAGTGTAGGAAAATATACACTGCTTGCTTTAGAAAATAAATTGACATTGAAAGATTTTTCAAGAGAATATTTATAATGTCACTGCGACAGTTGATAGACGTAGCTGGTAAATTCGCTTTGGCTATCTACTCCCTTTTCAGAGCACTCTCGTCTGAGTGTGCCAGAGCGCAGAATAACTGACACATTTACTAATGCTCAAAAACCTGTTGAATATGGCCGGTGTCAGTAAAAGCTGTCAAAAAAAAGTAATTCAATTGTTGCCAGCAGCACCGTTGCAGTCACCAACGCTCTGAATAACATAAAAAAACAGCCTAACCAGCTCTGCTAGGGCGAGGAAAATGGTCAGATTGAGCTGTTCTCTCATTTGTGTCTGGGAGTAGCTAGCAAGCTAGCCAACGATAGCCAGTTAGCTTGGGTTCTCGACTGCTGTTGTTAGGTCAGTACGCTCGGATCAACTCTACTCCTCAGCCAGAGCATCCAGTGTGCGCTCTGAACGCTCACGAACGCCCAGAGCACACTCTCTGCCCTCCAGATTAAATTTACGAACACACCCATAGTATAAACCAGCCTTTAGTCTTGAAATCATTGGTTGTTTAGTACATAGCCTCACATGTGAATCCTTAAAGAGATGGGTGGAGCTAATTTTCTCAAAAGTGAGTTTACAAGTTGATCAACTTTCAAAGCAGAATTACTTTCCCATCGTTCCTCAACTGTAGTGTATGATATACCATTTTATAGGGCTGATTCTACTTTTATTCAATATAAAATAAAATAAACACAATTTCAAATGTTGCTACGTAAGACCGAATCGAGTCGGTCGGTCACAAATGTGACATTTCTAAAAACCTGTTTGCTTTGTCATTATCTGGTATTGTGGGAAGATTGACAAGGGAAAAAATCCCTTTTAGTATAAGGCTGTAACGTAACAAATTGTGGAAAAAGTTCAGGGGTCTGAATACTTTCCAAATGCACTGTATGTAATGTATTGTCATAAAGAGTTTAATTTTAAAGGCTAATAAGTCTGGTGGAACTATTCATAGAGAAGAACCCTTCATAGAGTTCTAGGTAGAACCATTTACAGGGGGTTCTTTGAAGAACCCTTCATAGAGGGTTTTAGTTTTTTTTTTTACTCTGCAAAGGGTTCTAACCAGCACCAAAAAGAGTTCCACTACAGGGACAAACCAAAGAACCCTATATGGTTCTGCTTAGCACCTTTTTTTGGAAGAGTGTAGATTAGAGTCCGTTCCTACTTGAAGATACACGTGTGACCTTGTCTAAATCAATGTAACAAATGTAGAGGCATTTGCATATGCGTTGGCACCACTTCTATAAATAATTGTGTCTCAAAAAAAGCAGCACAGCGATGCCCAGAACTGTCCATACTTGTATTTTTCCTAAGCCACTCTGAACACAACATGTTCCACATTAATGAAAACATTGCCAATATTAGGCTTTTTTTAAACATTCCCATGCCAATGTGACCTTCGAGTCGGTCTACAGACAGCTTCCAGCCTCTGGCGCAGGGTAACCGACTAGCCGGTCTCAAGTTCTGTTCACACCATCTGTCCTCCTACTTCTCTCTCTCTCTCTCTCTCTCTCTCTCGCTCTCTCTCTCTCTCTCTCTCTCTCTCTCTCTCTCTTACTCTTGTTCTCTCTAACACAATGTCATAATCAACACTGATCCTGGGCTTAAAATGACCATTGTTTCTCTTTTTTTTATTCACATGCCAACATGAATTAAGCTAATTGAAAGAATCTCTAAGCAGAAAAAGGATAAAGTCTCTATTTGGAGATGGCAGAAGACTGGCTCAAAGTAATGGGGTATAATATGGAAATCAATGGGCAAGTTTTTATCTCTGTGCTTACAGAGAGGCTGAGGAGAGTGTATTCCAATGCATGGGGGATTTACAGTAAATGTGTGTTCGGGGGAAACACACACACACACACACAAATGCCTGCAGACAAAAGAGCGTGCGTGTGCCCATCAAACGGTTTCCTTTGCCAAAGTATAATCCATTACAATTGGACATAATTGATCTATTGCGTAATATGGATATCGCACAACCCTCGTCGTTGTAAGTATGAAAGAGAGAGTGGGGGAGAGAGAAAGCTTGTTAGTGCTTTGGTAATACTTTTTTCTTGGAATCTGATTGTGCTTGCAGAGCTAGGCCTGCGCTGTCGAGACGATAAATGTTCAATTACACTTTCAACTTGTACGTTTTTCTAAAAAGGCAATTCACTTTTAGCATTAATGCCCCCTCTGATAACTTCCCCTTCTCCTCCCCTAAATTTCAAAATGTTATGTTATGTTAACTTGATGCTCAAGTCTCCTTGGCAAAACACTAGTAATAAATCACTGTATTTTTGTGAGCCCAATTTTTTTTTTTTTAACAAAGTTGCTCAATGCACTCTGGGAAAACTCCATTGTGATTAGCTTCATAATTGGCAACGCTGCAGAGATCTCTTGTTACGAAAAGGCTAATGGAAGAGGAAGGAAATCAATACCTTATGTCGGAACCTCATGACAGGTCGATAAGGTGGCGGACCGAATCCCTCCTCCTTGCCCGGTCTCCCCTCAATGACTCCCACTCCGAGGGAGACCACTCCCAACAAGAACGCCAGCGAGCACCATCTGGATGTCCTCATTGGTCTGTTCCTGTCAACAACAAAAAAATTCAAAAAAATAGTGAGCAGTTCGGCAGAACCCTTCAACGTGGCTGCAGTTCAATATCAGTTGGGGGGCTGAGACCATACATTAACCAAGGGGCTATTAGCGTAGACAATGGACACTACAAATCTGTCGTTGGTTTAAACTAATGCTATCAATAAGTGCCTCACAATCAGCAAAAAAAGATCAGATCTGCTTTGGAATCAATTAAATGGAAATGGGCATCAAGAGAAAGTAAAGATAAAGGAAGGCAAAGGAGTCAATGTATTAGGATCATTAAGGCGGTGATTTGCATTAATTAAACATTAATTAGGTAGCTGTACAGCAGTACAACTTCCAATACAATCAACTCAACTGTGAGACAGAAAGTATGGCTTAATTCAATCCTTTTCATCAGTTACATCCAAATGCTATTTGCATAAGGTATAGTGGCAGTGAATACATCACACTGGAAAAGGGCTCCTATCTATTAAAGCAATAACGCCACACTGAATATAACTCTCCTTCAATTATCCATTACACGGTGTGAAAACAAGTTCGACCTTGGCACGGCGCCAATTAAACAAACATATTATTATTATTATATATTATCATTGAGAAACAGTCATCATTTCCTTAAAAAG
The DNA here is from genome assembly GCF_023373465.1 of Oncorhynchus keta. Taxonomy (NCBI): domain Eukaryota; kingdom Metazoa; phylum Chordata; class Actinopteri; order Salmoniformes; family Salmonidae; genus Oncorhynchus; species Oncorhynchus keta. The sequence continues at coordinate 40,919,839 of NC_068450.1, forward strand.
CTATTTCTGTGGCCCAGATAATGCGGGAAACATGGAAAGACAACACGCGTTGGAGTTACCGGTCTACAATTCCGCCTCTCCTTTTTCTGCTTTAAAGTCCTCCTCACACTGCAAGCGTAGGACAACTGACACCGTGGGTGTGACCCCGCTCTCCGGTTGCTCTGAGTAGTAGACATATCTCGACAACACTGGCAATGCTTGTTCCCATAGGTGAAGGGTCAAATTCACAAAAACAATGTGTCACCAAAATCGGCTGTAGTAAGACAAGGAAGTGTTCATACTGTGTGCCTGTGACTTGTTGGCTTCCTCTGCACTTGCTGGTCCCTGTGCTGACGATGCCACTCTTTCTCTGTTGTTTGAGGACAGAGCAGATCTGGGTTCAAATACTATGTGAGATCATTTTGAATACATTAGTTGGGCTTGACTGAGCTTGTCTGGTGCAATGGAACCACTAGAACAGTAGCCAGTGTAAACCCCACCCATATGACACTCCAGGCAGGCTAAAGAAAACGCTAAAAGTATATGAAAGATTTAAATAGTATTTGAACCCAGGTCTAGATCTGCCAGTGGCATCAAAATCTATTGTTTCCCACTGGTGTCGAATTGTTAAATGGAACGGCATTTATTTTGGATCTTGTGTCATAGACTGAAGCATATCATTGTGAATGTATATTTATTTTCCTACTGTCATGTTTTGCAGTGGAGAACATACATCAATATACAATGATAATAATAAATTATTGTGGGGGAGACTCACTTCATCTGCCACCAATGTCATAATATGTTGCAGAAGCCTGTATATCCCTTGATACTCATAACTTAGTGATGATATGGTAACACTGTGGTTGCTGGTTAGAGGATTCATTGATATATTAAATGAATCATCATGGCAGTATGGATCATTCTCGCTGTACGACACTGGTTTGTGCAGTATAATATCAAGTGTATTACTGACTGAACCAATACATTTGTTAGAGGGCTTGGGTTTGAATAAGATCATTTATGTTTCTTTTTATGCCCAATGAAAGTACAGCTGTCCCAACTTCATTAACATTTGATTTCTTCCACAAAGATGGCAAACGAAGTGCAAACCTTTTCAAGTAAAACCCACATCTGCTTTTAAATCAACCAAGGGGGCTGCATTTGAGAGACAGCATCGCAAGGCTTCAGAGCAGTGGGTGTTTGCGTGGGGAGCAAAGGGGCTGCATCAGAGCAGTGGGTGTGTGTGTGGGGAGCAAAGGGGCTGCATCAGAGCAGTGGGTGTTTGCGTGGGGAGCAAAGGGGCTGCATCAGAGCAGTGGGTGTTTGTGTGGGGAGCAAAGGGGCTGCATCAGAGCAGTGGGTGTTTGCGTGGGGAGCAAAGGGGCTGCATCAGAGCAGTGGGTGTTTGCGTGGGGAGCAAAGGGGCTGCATCAGAGCAGTGGGTGTTTGCGTGGGGAGCAAAGGGGCTGCATCAGAGCAGTGGGTGTTTGCGTGGGGAGCAAAGGGGCTGCATCAGAGCAGTGGGTGTTTGCGTGGGGAGCAAAGGGGTTGCATCAGAGCAATGGGTGGTTGGGTGGGGAGCAAAGGGGCTGCATCAGAGCAGTGGGTGTTTGCGTGGGGAGCAAAGGGGCTGCATCAGAGCAGTGGGTGTTTGCGTGGGGAGCAAAGGGGCTGCATCAGAGCAGTGGGTGTTTGCGTGGGGAGCAAAGGGGCTGCATCAGAGCAGTGGGTGTTTGCGTGGGGAGCAAAGGGGCTGCATCAGAGCAGTGGGTGTTTGCGTGGGGAGCAAAGGGGCTGCATCAGAGCAGTGGGTGTTTGCGTGGGGAGCAAAGGGGCTGCATCAGAGCAGTGGGTGTTTGCGTGGGGAGCAAAGGGGCTGCATCAGAGCAGTGGGTGTTTGCGTGGGGAGCAAAGGGGCTGCATCAGAGCAGTGGGTGTTTGCGTGGGGAGCAAAGGGGCTGCATCAGAGCAGTGGGTGTTTGCGTGGGGAGCAAAGGGGCTGCATCAGAGCAGTGGGTGTTTGCGTGGGGAGCAAAGGGACTGCATCAGAGCAGTGGGTGTTTGCGTGGGGAGCAAAGGGGCTGCATCAGAGCAGTGGGTGTTTGCGTGGGGAGCAAAGGGACTGCATCAGAGCAGTGGGTGTTTGCGTGGGGAGCAAAGGGGCTGCATCAGAGCAGTGGGTGTTTGCGTGGGGAGCAAAGGGAGAGAGACTGAAAGGGGCGGTATGGCACATGCGGTTTGAGACTTGTAAAACACAGAGGGAGGTTACCTTCCGTCGACATTACTAAGAGCTGGGCTCCCGAGTGGCGCAGCGGTCAAAGGCACTGCATCTTGATGCCTGAGGTGTCACTACAGTCACCCTGGTTCAAATCCAGTCTGTATCACAACCAGTTGTGATTGGGAGTCCCGTAGGGTGGTGCACAATTGGCCGGTGTAGGCTGTCATTGTAAATAAGACTATCTTCTTAACTGACTTGCCTAGTTAAATACAAAGAGGCAATGGCATTTGTTTGACTGGCGGATTGCCTTCTAAGTGAACCTTACTTCATATACTACATGTTGATCTACGTGTGCAGTTGTGTTTTGTGTGATGACTAGAGAGAATTTCTTGACCATGTGACCTGACCAGGAAAATAAGTTGCCCAGTTCCAGTGCTCTACACTCCTACTCCTACACACTCATATTTTCGACATTTAAACAGATGCAAACCCCCAGGTACAAAAGCAGACCTCTTTAAGCATGCTCAGCAGTATTTCTGTGTGGATCAATTTCTGGGTTGGAGTTACTGCTGTCTGTCTCCAAGACGTCTTCCACATTGGAAACATCTGCTGTGCTGTGTGTCTACCACACAAACAAGATCCCGTGTCTTCTTTCCGAAAGTTATCGTGGCACTTCTCTTACTGCCGTCTGCCCGACTGCATTGTAGCCTAACACAGATAAAAGGATGGGAGAGATCCTTCAGTTTCAAAGCAACACCGAGCCTTTTGCCCTACCGCTGTGCTCTTAACTTTGTAACTCTCACAGGAGTTGAGCTTATTTTGGTGTCTTGTTCTCTCTCCTAACAACCTACACATAGAAGACAGACAATAAACCCACTGATATTCACAGATGTGGGGGGAAAAAATAGTATATTTCCCGATTATGGTGCCCATACTTATCTTGTGTGTCTATCAGCAAACCTACTTCACATCGGAAACCCAATGATTTCATTTAGCCTACCTGCAAATTGTCTGTTCCTTCATTTCATATTCCTCACACTCCACCCGTCAGAACATACAGAACATATATAACTCATATGGTTGCTTAGCATAATTACTTTGCCACATACCATATACTTGCGAGATAGATCATGTGTTGCAAATTGCAGCCTCTAGGCAATGTATGCATGGTTCCTATGGGAAGTCTACACCAAAAATAAAAAGCATTGCGGAGTAAAATAGAACATTTCCATGTTGACATGTCATTGTTACTTGGAAACTATTCATTTCCATGGACATGACAACAGATGTTTATTTGAGTCTATGGGTAGAAATAGTGTCCCTCTCGTGGGATGTGTTGCTTTCAAAGCCTGACTCGTATTCTCTGACAACTAATGCGGATTCGGCCCAGTTGCAGCCTTTAGATTGTCAGTAATCTGAACAAGACGGGGGGCACATCTGGGATGTTTTAAACAGTGTAATCATAACGTTTTGATGCTGCAGAAGACGAAACAACTCTCAATAGTTATGGTCCCACGTTACATCGAAGGTACAATCCTTCTCTGATCTTCATCAGACACTGCATTAAGTGGTTTGTGTTGCCTCCCTTATATTGCATCAAGAAAACTACACTGACGGAACTCAAATGTAACATTTCCAAGCCCAGCGTTTCTGCTCCTTTCTATAACCTGTTTGGAACACAATATGATCTATACTTCACATGTATGTTTCTCTCTTGTGAGTTGCACAAATCGAGATAAGGGTGAGGGGAATGTGAAGGGTATATCCAAATTAAATACTGTAGGATTCACTATAGTTTTTAAAAAAGTGTAGTGTTTTTTTAAATTTTTACCTTTATTTAACCAGGCAAGTCAGTTAAGAACACATTCTTATTTTCAATGATGGCCTGGGAACAGTGGGTTAACTGCCTGTTCAGGGGAAGAACAACAGATTTGTACCTCATACCTTGTCAGCTTGGGGGTTTGAACTCGCGACCTTCAGGTTACTAGTCCAACGCTCTAACCACTAGGCTACGCTGCCACCCCGTATTTACTACAGTGTATTTTTGGGGGGATAATAAAGTAGTATTTACTATAGTATTCTACAGTATAGTACAACATTCTATAGTAAGTAATACACATGATCTTGGGATACTACAGTATGCAGTATAGTGTTCTACAGTATACTGTAGTTTACTACCGAATTCTATAGTAAGTAATGTAGTATTCTATTATAAACTGTAGTATTATTTTCAATTGGGGACATAGACACATATAGACTATCCCTGAGGGTGGCAGGTAGCCTAGCGGTTAGAGTGTTGGGCCAGTAACCAAAACGTCACTGGCTTGAATACCTGAGCCGACGAGGTGAAAAGTCTGTCGTTGTGGTCTAGAGGAAGGCACTTATGCCTAATTTGCTCCAGGGACACCATACCACTATGTCTGACCCTGTAAAACAACACATTTTACTGCACCAACGTATCTGGTGTATGTGACAATAAAACATATTTATTTATTATTTTTCCCCCCCTCTACCTAGAGGGCAATTATCAACGTCTTTCCAGTAAGTCTTGCAGTGGTCACATGACCAAAGCCATGTAAACTGTTGGTCACGTGCCCATCTTAAAAGGATAAGAGAGGAACCAGAAGACTAATCCTGGCCTAGGGACAGATGTAGGACACCCTCAACCTCCAGCCTCATGCCTCACCCCTCCTTGTGAGGAACAAAGCCTCCAAATGCCCGATGGATGGAACAGCGTTGCACGCTCGCCCTCTCACCACCCTTTGTGAGGGGTTAGCTGTGAGGCTTGAGGCCAAGGATGTCCTAAAAGGCCTTAACCTTCACGAAAAAGGCCTCACCCTCTGAGGGGCTAGGGCTTAGGGTGTCCTAAAGTGGACACCGAACAGCTGATAAATATCCCTGACTCATTACACAAGGAACACAGCTTCCAAATGCCAGGCGGATAACACCGGCACACGCTCGCCCCCACCAGATAACAGATGAGCCAGGCGGATAACACCGGCGCATGCTCGCCCCCACCAGATAACAGATGAGCCAGGCAGATAACACCGGAGCACGCTCGCCCCCACCAGATGACAGATGAGCCAGGCGGATAACACCGGTGCACGCTCGCCCCACCAGATAACAGATGAGCCAGGCAGATAACGCCGGCGCATGCTCGCCCCACCAGATAACAGATGAGCCAGGCGGATAACGCCGGCGCACGTTCGCACCCACCAGATAAAAAATTAGCCAGGTGGATAACGCCGGAGCACGCTCGCCCCCACCAGATAACAGATGAGCCAGGCGGATAACGCCGGCGCATGCTCGCCCCACCAGATAACAGATGAGCCAGGCGGATAACGCCGGCGCACGCTCGCACCACCAGATAACAAATTAGCCAGGCGGATAACTCCGGCGCACGCTCGCCCCACCAGATAACAGATGAGCCAGGAGGATAACGCCGGCGCATGCTCGCCCCGCCAGATAACAGATGAGCCAGGCGGATAACGCCGGTGCACGCTCGCCCCACCAGATAACAGATGAGCCAGGAGGATAACGCCGGCGCATGCTCGCCCCACCAGATAACAGATGAGCCAGGCGGATAACACCGGTGCACGCTCGCCCCACCAGATAACAGATGAGCCAGGAGGATAACGCCGGCGCATACTCGCCCCACCAGATAACAGATGAGCCAGGCGGATAACGCCGGCGCACGCTCGCACCACCAGATAACAAATTAGCCAGGCGGATAACACCGGCACACGCTCGCCCCACCAGATAACAGATGAGCCAGGCGGATAACGCCGGCGCACGCTCGCACCACCAGATAAAAAATTAGCCAGGTGGATAACGCCGGAGCACGCTCACACCACCAGATAACAAATGAGCGAGGAGTTATGCCCTTGTGTACATTTGTCGTCTACATGTTGCATCATAATTATTTATTATCCCAAATCCTTTTATGAGGCTGTTATCTGGTTTCATTCAGGTATCCATCCCAATTAAATGTGATCCCATTGAGCTTTGAACTTATGCTTTGTGTGTTGTATCTTTCCCCCTAAATATATGTCTGTTGGGGGAGTGCCTGCCTGCCTGTCAAGAAAGCCAGCCTTCTATCAACTGCACATACAAAACAAAAACATTCTTACAGATAAATAGAACTGTTTACAGTATCCTTACATGAACTAAAGTGACCGTCTATTCTCCAAGTAAAATAAAAACGAACACTCGTACTTGACTTTTTCCCCCCTTACTAGTTCTGACTTTGCTGATAGCTACTTTGAGGAAACATCTACGTACTATGACTGTGATGTGTGGTTGTGCCACATATCTTTATCTTAAGATGAATGCAGAAATTGTATGTCGTTCTGGATAAGAGTGTCTGCTAAATTACTAAAATGTCAAATGTATTAAAATAAACCAGCACAGATGAATGCTTAGATCACATCAACACGTAACACTCTGGCGACAAAGCCCTCCGAACTAAATCACTCTTAAAACGTAATCCCTTATAAATCATCCTAGGAAGTCCATATCCTGAGAAGATAAACACTTGAAAATGAAATGTGGGATTTCAATGATTGAGAGGCTCAGCAGTGACTGTCTCTCAGCTCTCAGCACCACCAGCAGAAGGCATTACCGTCAATTCAATTTTTTTATAAAAGCACTAGAAGTCTCATTATACTTTATGGCACTGGATATGAATGCACTACAAGCCATTTAGAATAATAAAACTCTCCATGGTTTGCTTTTTGAGAGACAAAGGGTTTTATTGGTGACAAGTGGGCGAAAAAAGACAAAAACAATATGGCTGCCTCATAGCCTGTAGGAGTTAAGAGGTAAAAGAGAGTTCAGCCGGTCACTCATTGCACTGTAATGAGTCTCCAGTGTTTTCCAAGTTAGCTGTCTGCTTTGCTCTCAGTGGGACTTCCAAGCCCAGGCGCTTTTCAAAGGTTTCTAGCTAATCATTTTCGAGAACATCCAACAAGGTGTGTTCCCCTCAGTGTACGACCAGACTGGCAGTCTTTCTTTGATCTAGCAAGGCTACCTTTTCTTGGTCTTACACTGTGATCAATGACTTGCTATTAATTATTCAAATGTCACCCAATTTATCCTCAGAGAGTGTTGCATTATTCAACTGGCTTTGGACAACCACCTGTAATAACGTTTTCAGTCACTGGCCTTGGGAACAATAACAATCCATGTATCAAAGGAATGAATGTATGTCACGCCTCCAGTGGGATCGTTGCAATCATCTATGCTCATTTATACAATGGTGGTTCTAATCCTGAATGCTGATTGGTTAAAACAGCATTCCAGCCGGTGCCTATTCCACAAGTTACCACCGTCTAAATCTATTATATTAAAATGCCTATTTACTCTGTTCCATTTGACCGCGCAATCCACCATCTCATCAGCCCAGCCAAGCAATTTATAAACTTCTACACCACTATAAAATTAATCTAGACATTGCCATTAGACTAACATTCAGTTTTCAACAGCGGAGATTTGTATAAACCTTGCTGTCTGTATCTCTGACATTCGATCTCCAACTGTCCCATAGTAATGAACGTGAAGGGAGTCAGGACGAGACAGACAAGCAGGCAACGTTTCTCAGTCACTCTAAATCATGAATCCGCTGGTATCATTTTTATGGATATATACAAAGAAATATCAATTGAAAAAAAGGTCAAACGAAACCAAGTGCAGTTGGTTTGCAGTCTTTCCAGCTTCAGATTGAAGTGATTGTGTTAGTTGTGTTGTTGGCTAGCTGCTCTGAACAACAGTGTCTTGAAGAGTGAGCCCATTTCTATACCAGGTGAAATCGAGCCTCATTAGCTCATTGTTATGGATGTATCCAAATAAATGTCTCTAGAAAACATCTTAAACCTATGCAAATGCAGCTACTTTGCTGTTATTCTGGCTGCACTTTTTGACGTGACTATAAGTTAGTCATAGTTGGCTAGCTAGTAAAGTTTGAAATATCCAATAAATGTCGTTCCACTTCATGATTGTGTCCCACTTGTTGTTGATTCTTCACAAAAAAATACAGTTTTATATCTTTATGTTTGAAGCCTGAAATGTGGCAAAAGGTTGCAAAGTTCCAGGGGCCGAATACTTTCGCAAGGCACTGTATGTCAATCATTATTTGAATATGGTGGTAACCCGTTATATAAAAGTGATAATGCCTGAGAAGCATTATGGGGGATATATTGGCTTCTACATCGTCTCGGGTCTAACAACACCCGTGCCAATATATCCTCCAAACACCAACTTCTCAGGTATTATCACTAAAATATTGTACTGTAGATACAAGAAAATCCCATGACATTCTCTCTATAACTATAGCTGAGAGAAGAACTGAAGAACTGGACAATGAAATGAATGTGAAATCTCAGGGCAATAGAAGCAGGGCTTTCCTCAATCGCTACACAACATTACATTAACACAGTGATGTTATCTGAGGAGGGCCAGAACAATGTTGCCACACTTGGCCAATGCTGTGATGTGGGGCGAACTGTGACCTGTGTGTCCATTAAAGTGCAATGCATGGGCAGACTCCTCCCACATAATAACCAGAGAGCAAACCACAAAGACAATAACACTTAGTGTTTTGATCTCAACCCCCGTAACCCCACATACTTTGGCATGAACACACACACACTCTGCTGTACACACAGGATTACCACACAGCTACAGTGGGCGAGCTTGTGATAACCCGTTAACCCTCAACCACCCTGTTGATGAACTAGATAAGTGACCTGACCATCTGTCTTTAAGACCAGAAGGATCAACCCCACAGCGTTAAGACACGGTCCTTATAACGAGCGGGCTGAGAGTCGGGAAGCAAGTACCGGGAGTGACTGTTCTAATAAAGAAACAAAACAATAAAAACGAAACACAAACAACGCACCGAAATGAAACTGAGTCAATAACACCTGAGGAAAGAACCAAGGGGAGAGACAGATATAGGGAAGACAATGAAGGATAGGATGGAGTCCAGGTGAGTTTCGTGAGGCGCTGATGCGCTTGAAGATGGTGACAGCAGCCTGATGACCTAGAGGCCGGAGAGGGAGTACACGTGACAGTACTGCCCACAGCAAACAGCTTGAGCACCTATATCATACATATCACGTTTACATCCGTAATGTATCTTTAAAATGTCGATACTGTTACACTAATGAAAGTGTTTTGCCATGGCTGAGATTCAGACAAAATGGCAAACATCCACACTATGGGCATATAACATTGCTGTGCCACAATGAAGTGCACTTTAAATGAAAAACAAGAAATATTGAACCATACTATTACAATTGGGTTCCTAATCACTCACTAAGCTAAGTGCTAACATGTTAACAAGATTGTAAACGCCCTCGTCTGTAGCTACCCCTCTATTTGTGCTACATTAGCAATATTAGGCTAGACTAGCCCACTGTCTGTGTGTTCACTGGTATCATAGATCTAATGGAGACAAAGCCATTCAAAGTCGATAAGATATTTCTCACAGCCCATAAAATAGCTATAGCCATGAATAGTGATGAATCCCAAATCAAACCCAAACGCCTGTCCCAACACGCTGTTCACTAACGTAGATTTGCCAGACATGACTAGAACTGAGGACTCTGCTGCAATCAATCACAACAAGTGCTAAATTCCCAATTGACCCCTAACCCCTCAAACCTAAACACTTTGGCACGTTTCCCAGACAGATTAAGCATTGAGGATCAGGGTACAGTATAATAAAAGTATTTACAAAATGTTTACTCCAACACTGTGGTATTCCATTCATATTTCATCCATTACCTTTCCAACACCAATATATGTGCAACACATTGCCAGAGTACCTATGTCTGCTCTCTAATCTCAATCTAATCTTAATCCATTTTCCAGGGGCTGTATTCATACATTTCAAAATAGAAGTGCTGATCTAGGATAGTTTTTCCTTTTTAAATTGTAACAATAGGACAGAAAGAAATAAGCCACTTTGTCTAGCAAATGAGCACGCGTCGATTCGGTCCCCAGGGTGCTTGAAGTCATTGTAATGAGAGGCGGAGCGCACATTAATTCCTGCTGTTCCGTTAATATGAGAACCTTTTCCCCCGGCACAATCTCATACCTGTTGCTAAACAAATTTAATTGGGTACATTTAGGTCGGAAAATAAAACGTGTGAAAAATGCCTCTTTCAAATGGAAAATGTCCTACTGAGTTGGATAATGTTTGGCTGAAAGGTTTTGTAATCACACCTGGGCTCAAAATCATTTGGTTGAGTCTGCCTGGAGTGGCAGATGGTGAGGCTTGCAGTTTTGGTTGGTTTATTAAACCAGGCATTAACAGGCCCAGATAAAGTATTCATGTCTGTTTGTAATGCATGGGATTCAGTGTGGCCCAGCTATCATATATTCTTATTATTCTTATACCACAGCATTGTTGAATTCTCATTTCTGATTGGCAAGAAGGGCTATCTAGAATGGACATGAATTAAAACCAGATAACGGGACCGTTGGAAAAGATATCGGGACACCTTGCAATCATGACGCAATATGTGCCTACACATGCAGACCATACTTGCTACAAAGTTACAGAAAGCTAAACCAACAACAACACAAACCGAAATTGGATACATTGTAAACGCAGATCCAACTAGGAAAAACTTTGCTAGCTAGCTATTGATTTGTGTTTTGCAGAGACATCTTTTTGGAGCATCTGATGATGTAACATTGTGAGTGATGAACATGAATTTCTCTGCTCCCTACAGTTGCAGTCATGATGCAAGTGACGCTATGCTGTCAAATCCCCCCACGTTTCTAGTTTCAACAGCTGTTTTCAGCAAGTGATATTTTTTAATTCGGTAGCCATTTTGGCAGGTTTGCTAGCGACAAACTATTTAGCAGGGTTCTAGCCTAGTGTTTGATATGCAGTGCGATCTCCTCGTATTGAACACTGTCGGGTGTCCTGGCGAGAAGGCAAACTTTTCTAGCTATGTCAGGCAAAATCAGGCATTGTTATGGATGTATCCAAATGAATGTCACTAGAAACGGCTACTTTGCTGTTATTCTGGCTGCAGAGATCGTGAACGTGTTAGCATAGCTAGCTGGCTAGCTAGCAAGCAAGGGATCATTCGCCTGGCCCGCCACAGGAGTCGCTACAGCACAATGGGACAAGGATATCCCGGCCGGCCAAATCCTCCCCTAACCTGGACGATGCTGGGCCAATTGTGCATCGCTTCATGTGTCTCCCAGTAGCAGCCAGCACTAGTATCGTGCTGGCTGTGATGCCGTGTCTTAGACAGCTGCTCCACTCAGTTGGCCCCATCCACAAAGTGTAATGCTAATCAATTTCCCTGCATAAAGTATCAAAATACTAAAATACTACTTAAACAGGACTCTTAAAGAATTTAATGTAAATGGTTTTTCTGTGTTTTTTTGATCACAAAAGCAATTACAGAGTATGGAAAAATAAATAAGTAATGAAATGTTAATTATATAAAGAAGCCTGTGTAATCATCTGCCAGAGAGTAACCACAATCAGCCAAAACACCAAGTTATACATTTGGGCCAGATAACACACCGGAATCGGCCCGAGCTCCAAGTAATACATTTGGGACAGACAACTCAGACCGGAATCGGCCCGAGCTCAATCCCCTCATAGTAGCAGTAGCCATAAATAATACTGCCGAAGGCGGCCCAGACTCCGGCCACATGACGTCGGCCGAGTCTGACTCTCATCCAAATGCCCCGACTCTCAGCCGGAATCGGCCCAGATTCACTAGGTTGCCACTGAGCATGGCAACGGAACATAAATAACGAACAAATGGGTCGCGTCCATGAATATCGAACTAATCGAACAAACGACTGGGTTGCATCTCTAGCAAAAAAAAGATGAGAAAGTATGAATTTGCTTTTTTTTAAATGATAGCGTAAATGTGTACTTTCATATTGTTTTCTTTGGCAACTTTGGTATAAGCGGGTGAAACGCCTCGGTTCTGTACGTTACCTTGGAAATATAAACTCAGAAAAAGGACTTGGCCCCGCCTAGTCCCGCTGCGTCATCCATTATTTCCAAGGTAATGTACAGAACGTCGGCGTTTATCCATTTACATATAGTGACATTTCCAATGGATTTATGGGGTATCAGTCACTCCATTTTTATTGTAAAATATGCATTTTCGTTGTTATTGCAGGTTATGCCGGTCTACTGAGGAATGTAATTGTGTTGGGGATTCCATCAATGCCTTGGCTAACAGCATTTTTATGTCAACGTGTGCGTGTGCGTGTGCGTGTGTCAAATTCTCTCGGATTTAGACAGAAGAGGTGTTGTTCCCCTCTGATGTTTAAAAAAATCTAATCGATACAGGGAGAGTGGACAGCATGGGCGATGCTTGAATAGTAATAGCCCAACTGGTTGAGGGACTGTTGAACGCAAGTTCTCCATATTCAGCACCTTCAGATGAATGTGAATCAAGGTGCCTCTCACATGGAAGGTTTCTAACGACTGTTATCTTCAAGTTTGGATCGCAAGGGGCCTGAGAGAAGTAAAGGGGTCATTAGGTCTGCCAGACAATACAAAAACACATTGGTTAGATTTTCTCCAATCAACCCATTTAAAAACAAATAGTCCATTTGAATTCAATTTCAGAGTTTTTAAAAAATGTAGGAGATTATTCAAATCAATAACACTATCCAGTCGGACTTGAAGACTTAACGGGACTAAAGTCCTACATCTACGCTTGAGAAGATACAGTACACAGCCATTCAGAGTAGCGGAGAATTTACAAATAAAATGAATGTCCATCGCAGTCTCTATAAAGCCAAACGAGTCACGCGCAGCGAGAGAGCGGGTGGGAAAAAAACTCGAGTATCCCGTAATCCTTCCGCCGCTAACAGTGTAACAAGGATTAGCCTGCTAAAGAATAACACGCTAAATACTAAATACTAGGCACCGGAGTGGAGCGTCCCTGCCATTCCCAAAGAGATATATATATATATTCATTCCCAAACATATTGATTTCGTTTCAGAACTAGGCTACTCATCACGGCATTCTAGCAGCGCAGTCACTTATAGCGCACTTACAAAAAGCATGCACTCCACTCGCAACTTCATTACCATCAACTGATGCAGTTGTATTGCCTACAGTTCAGAAAGCATAGCTTAGCTTTATCAAGTAAGTAAACTAAATGCCAACCCCGATACATATATGATTTGAATAAGATAGACATATTTCCGGTGATGGAGAAGAGTTGTACGGAGGGATTTGTCTTTGATGTCGATTAAACTGCAGTTCGATGCTAAATGAAACACTTTTATGGAAGGTGCACTTTCAGTGGAATATGGTTTGTTTTTCTATTCACATTCCACCTTTTACTTGTGTTATTTAACAAAAGAAACACTATGAATATCTATGTATATTGTGTTTTACCTGTATGTCCAGACGCAAACCATCCAGAAGGATAATCCGAACGAGATTGTTTTTTTAAACAGTAGTTCACAACAACTATATGTCAAACTGGTCCGATCAAATCCTCCGATTGTAACTCGACATCCACACAATAGCCTATAAATTTGTAAACGTGAAGTCTGTAAATCCTTTTCGAATACCATCAACCATCGGGTAGGCTACGAAGAACGAATCTCTGACGTTCAGCACCACCAGAGGAGTGGACAGCTCCGTTAGAAACTGCGGGTCTAACCTCTCTGGATCGTCTCCGGTGCCACTGAAGCACAAGCCACCACCTACTGGATGCGTCCGGATCCGATTTACATACAGTCACAGGAATAACCAATCAAAAGCCCAGCAGTAATCTCCAGCGCGAAAGTGAAGACAAACAATCTGCCTCGACTGATCCCATCCACTTGAATGATTTGTCCTTGACTGAGATGAAAATAGTTGGGGGCTGTCGAATGTCACCCTTCCCACTGTTTAGAATTTTGAGTCAATGAAATCCGTCAGTCAAGTCCTGCAAGCAAGCGTCATCCACGAACAGACAAGGTTATGACAAATATGGTGGTCCTTCAAATACATACCAATGCACTAATCTATGTTTTCATCGATATACACATTATCAGCTGGTACAACTTTTCTTTCCTTTTATAAACTGAACAGTGTCATAAAGGCATATTCTTTCAAGTTATTCTACTAAGCACACATAACCTCTTCAATGTAAATTAAGCTGAATTCATCTCCAATACATTGATAGGGTAAGAGACTATTTACGTTTGATCCTAAAATGTGGTCGGACGCACCTTATGGATGGTGTGACGCAATTGTGAAGCCCCTGGAGGCACGCAGAGGCCAAATTGAGCAATGTACCTCATCGCAGTGCGCCTTTCAAATGTTGAAACAATGTAGAGGGCTATGTATATCTCCGCATTGACATGATTGGATGACGGTAGGTGAGGGCGGGAGGTCCTGCATTAACACAAACTCCTTGACAACTTCCTTCACAACAGCTCTGCACTGCTTGGCGAAGCACAAGTATGAATACCCGGACTCCTGCAGAGTCCATATCACCGTAAATTCTGCACGGCCAATGCAAACGGTCACCTTTTAAGCCTGGAACCTTAACCATCTTGAAACAGTAGTGAAACTGAACAATTCTGTTTGAATTCCAGGTTAAGAAGGCTTAGGCATATAGGCATATTAAAGTACACATTTCACATTAAACCTGAAATAAATTATTCTCTCTATTATTATTCTGACATTTCACATTCTTCAAATAAAGTGGGGATCCTAACTGACCTAAGACATGGAATTTTTTACGAGGATTACATGTCAGGAATTGTGAAAAATTTAGTTTACATGTATTTGGCTAAGGTGTATGTAAAACTTCCGATTTCAACTGTGTATGTTAGGTATGCGTAAATGGCTGTAAGGGAGTCATGCAAGAGAGCAGATATTGGGTAGCAAACGGAGCCTTTTATTTAGGTGAACCAAAAAATACACTGCACAATGAACACAAAATACAATACGGGTTGACATAACCCAGCGCAACCAGCCTAATGTGCATGAATGAAACAATAAATAATCCCACACAAAGACATGGGGGGGAACAGGGGGTTAAATACACAAGTGATTGAGGGGATTGAAACCAAGTGTGAGGAAAACAAGACAAAACAAATGGAAAATGAAAAGTGGAACGATGATGGCTAGAAGACCGGCGATGCCGACCTCCGAGCACCACCCGAACAAGGAGAGGACCCGACTTCGGTGGAAGTCGTGACAGTATATACATGTGTGAAATATGGTATAGGAGAAAACAAGGGAAATATGTCAATGTCAATAACAAATAAGCATGATAATTTCAGATATTGAGTAGGTAAATAATCAAGTCTTATTTGTCTCTTATTTGGAGAAGGATTGTAATGGTACTCTAATAAAACCCAAATAAAAGGTGTCACATGGTACATGCATAGTCAGTGATTGGTAAAAGTAGCCACTGATGATTTTGTGAATGGAGTTTCACATTCCATCACGTTCCAAGTGTTCTGCAAAGCTCCAGATTGCATTGTCAACCTAGGTTACACCCACTGTGACAGGCTGAATTACCAGGCCTTGGCGCATGGAAGTGACCACCGCACTCAGACTGTGTTGACACTTATGGTTCTGAGAGGATTGTGTAAAAAGAAAGAGAATGATGGTAGATCAGTCCAACTTCTCAGCAGGTCAGCTTCCATTTTCACCTCTCGACTCCACTACAAAGCTCTCAGGGTCAGGCCTTTGTAACACTTACAAGTAACACTTTCTATGAGTTACCTTTGTCTTTGTCGAAATAGCATTTTTATT